>NC_092873.1:151226667-151526667 GCF_028372415.1 Notamacropus eugenii | reverse complement strand
AGGGTTTTCTAGCCATAAAGCCTTCAAACCTTCTACTGCATTTGGCAATAAGCCTGCAAAATTCTGACAGCAAGGCAAAGCTGATTGACTGTAATATGAGGCGATAAAGATGGTAAACGTTTCCAGGCTCCACTGCATTCATTTATTTTGCGGCTTGGTGGGCCCTACCAGGGCTTGTGCTCTACTGACCTAACCTTCAAGAACCCAGGGTCACCTCTAATTCATGAGGAGGTATCAGAGCGGGACTTTAGCAGAGGTCAATGATTATCACCACTCTTAAAAGAAATTAAATACATTAAAACCTTTTTTTCACTCATAATTATAACAAAATAAGTTATTTCTATGGCTCTAAAAATCTCAACTAGAATCTTAAGTAAACAGAGTCTCTATCTCTGTGTTCAATTTAGTAGCATACATATTTCTGAAATGAAAGAAAATGAAGGCAGCCCTTATGCAAGTAAGATATGCAAATCTGTGAAATTTTCTATATTGTATCTGTGTCCAGTCAATTCAATGTGCAATCCTAAGCTAATGAGGCCAAGGTTGTGGATTTGATCCTCTTTGAGTCCATCTGACTTTGCCATGTGCCAAGGCAACAAACTACACCAGTTATTCTAGAATGTGTGCCACCAGTCAAGAAAGAAAGGGAGTTCTGTGTAAATTTATCTCTACTATTTTTAAAAGCTGGCAGGGTATATGTCCAAAGATTTTCACAGCATGGTATGTAATAACAAAAAAACCTCCAGAAGTCACCTAAATGTCCAACCACAGGGGACTGGATAAATAAAATTGAACTTCATTAATATAATTGAAAACTGTAATGTAATGAAGAATAAGTATGAAGCACAGAAAGAAATTTGTAAATATCTTTATGAAACAATACAAAGTGAAAAAAACAAAACCAGAAGAATCATGGACAGTATCAAACACTATAAAATATCAGATTTTCAGAAAACGGATGATGATACATGCCTGTAATTCCTATTACCAGGGAAACTGTCACTTACACATCTCTTGAGCTCAGGAGTTCTGAGCAGCAGTAGAGTAAAAGTCAATAAGGTATCTGCACTCAATCTGGCACAAATATGATAAGCTCTCAGGAGGAGAGGGGCCACCAGGAGAAGCAATCCAAACCTCAGGTTGGAAATAGAACAGATCAAAACTTGTGTGCCAATCAATAGTGCGATTAGGCCATGAATAACCACTGCACTTTCAGCCTGGGTGAGATAGGGTGACCCAGTCTAAAAAAAAATAACAAAACATAGTCTATACCTTCTAGCCACATAAAATCTATCAATAAAGAATAAGCTATCATATATCTATATGTACATATATATATGTAAATGATGCTAACTGTCCCCCTGTAAACAGAACGTGTACTTAATTTTTTTCTCCTTCCTTTGCCACATGAGCAACAGCATGCAGACTAAGTGTGAGATTTGGAATTAGGAGGACCTGCACTCAAATTCTGCTCCTGACACTTTCCAATTACGTAACTAAGAAAACTGAGCTTCAGGTTTCCTCATTTGTAAAACATGGATAATAATGCCAGTTGTACCTACCTCATGGAACTATTATAAGACTAATGAGTGAATGGATAGAAAAGGTACTGTAAAAATATAAACTTTTTTCATTATTATTACTATTTTTGAGATGACAGGTCAGGATCAGGAGTGAAGTGAACAATAGTAGGGGGGAAAAGGGTTTGTTTAAATGTGAAGCTAACTGGCCGTAAATCTGGCAGAAAAGCCTAAGCAAATAAATTAACCTTCTCAGACCTATTAGAGAAAACATAGAGAAGACCAAAAAATGGACAAATAATACAGTATTTAAGATTCACAGTCTTAGCTTTTTTATTATTATTTTGGGTCTAAACTGAATTGCAATGAAGGTAGGATAGAAAATGAAACTGAGGCTAGAATGTGAAATAGTAAGATGGCCCAGGAGAGGTGAGAAGGGCGGGTAGCAGAGGAAAGAAGGATTAACATAACATCCTTACAGTTCTGCCTTAAAAGCAAAAGTTCATTTTAAGGTGGTTTGCAAATTATCCTAAATGGGGCAATATACAATTTTTTGGTCTTTTTAAACATACGAATCAGTTGGTTTCCTTTTGGAATTTAGATTAACAATAAAAACAACGATAATGATGGCAATAAATAACATACATGGCACTTTAAGGTGTGCAAAGTGCTTTAAAAATATAGTGTCTTCCAAAAGTCTCTTTTTATGCTCAAAACAGCCTGGAGGGTAGGTACTGTTATTTTCCCCATTTTACAGATGGACAAACTAATACCTAGAGAAGCTGTGATTTGTCCAGTGTTACATATTAGTAAGTAACTGATGCATACTTGAATTCGGGGCTTCTGGACTTGAACCTTCCTTGTTCTACCCACTGTGCCACCTAACTAATTATTAGAAATGTAACAGATCAAAACTTTTGTGCTGAACAATGTGGGATCAAGCTATGAGTGATATTAAAGCTAACTTAACTCCTAACAAGGACTTAGCACAAAATTAAACTTTCTGAGGGTCACCTTATTTACTATACCAAGGTACAGGCAGGTGTCTGAATTTATGGTCTAGTATCTTTGAGTTCAAAGTAACCTTTCATAACAAATCAAAGACAGTTTCCCAGCAGCTGCCAGAAACAGTTCTTCCCAGGAACTATAATCTAATTCATAATCAGAATACAATGTTACCAGTAAATAGTTTCTGATTAGGAACATAAATATTTTCATAAAGCAGTTTATTCAATTCTTATTACATCACATCTGTGATCAGAGACAAGCTACTAAAATGATTTGTTTACTTCTAATATTTCTATGCTTTTTAAAAGGGGCAGCTAGATAATGGAGTAAATCTAAAAATAAAATCAGCTAGACTACAATCTAAATAGCCATCTATTTTAATTAACCTTTTTAAAGAACATTTGAGCTACAATAATTTATTTCAAAGACGTACTCTAATCTAACAACCTCATTATTTGCATCCATAAACCCTCCTCCCCTCACAGCCTCATTACCAAGTGCAATAACATTCATTTCCTTTTTCATGGTTGGCTGGACATAACTAGGGAATCATCATCTCTTCTTTGCTCCTTAAATCCAATTCCTTTACCTGCCAAGTTCTGAAAATCCTATTTTTGGAAATCTTTCCTATTTTTTTCCATTTCACTCCAGGGCCATTCATGGACTATTTCACAAGTCTCCTTGTCAACCTCACTCTTCTCAAATGCAATGATGTTAAACTGGACGATAGTCTCTTCCTTGCTCAGGGATATGCTCTTGACCCTAAACACATCAACATTTTTAGTGATCACTAGCCATGAAATTAGGAAGATCTAGATCAAATCCAAGAGCAAATACTTAGGCACATATGTGTGTGTGTATGTATATATATCCATATCCATGTATATGTGTATGTCCATATTCTTATATATATATATATACTTTTTGCATGTCTGTTACATATCACATGAAGAAAGTTTTAGAAAGATAGAATGCCTCACTGTGAAACTCTCGGTCCTGAGTTGAGGCCTCTGGGTTCAAAATCAATACCTGCTACCCACTTGTCCATTATGACCTTGGTGGTCAAGTCACTTTACCTCAATGATAAAATGAAAGTCTTGGATAAAATCTCTAAAGTCCCTCCCTTTCTTATTTTGATTCATATTTACATGGAATCTTATTATCATTTTTCAAGACCATAATCAACAATTTGAATGAAGGGAAAAATAGTATGTTTATCAAATTTGCAAAAAAAAAAAACCACATTGGCTAACAGACAGGAACCTAAAATAATTCAAACATGCTAGAACAATAAATTGACTATAAGATGAAATTTAATAGGGATAAATATAAATATCCTACACTTAAAATTACTAAAATCAGTTATACAATTATAAGATGGAGGAAGGACATGGTTAGACAATAATTCATGTAAAAAAAAAAATCTGGGGATTTTCATGGTTTATAAGCTCAATATAAGTTAACAGTGACATAGTCACCAAAAATGCTTAGCTTCCATTAACAGAAGTACAGTAACCAAAATAAGGGAAATGATAGTTCTCTGTACTATCTATAGTACAAAAGCAGAGATGACAGTTCATTTGAACTATGACAGTCCATTATACACCACCATGATCAAACTACATCTAGGCTCTCATGTTCAGTTTTAGAAAAGAGACAGACAAACTGGAGCATGGTCATAGAAGGCAATAGTAGTGGAGTGGCTGAAGACCATTAGATTTGCTCTATTTGGCCCAAAAGTGCAGACACAGAAACAACAGGCTAAAGTCACAGCAGCAGTCCAATTTAATCCAATAAGCATTTGTTAAGTGGTGGAGAAGTTGATAGAGTGCTGGGCCTGGAGTCAGGAAAACTCATTTTTCTGAGTTCAAATCTGGCCTCAGATGTTTACTAGATGTGTGACCCTGGACAGTCACTTAACCCTATTTGCCTGAGTTTCCTAATTTGTAAAATGAGCTGGTGAAGGAAATGGCAAACCACTATGATATCTTTACTAAAAAAGAAAAAAACCCTAAATGGAGTCACAAAAAATAGGATATGGCTAAAAAAAAAAACACTGAATAATTATATGATTAAGATACTATGCTAGACCGTGGAGATACAAAGAAAAACATGAAAAACAATCACAGAGCTCAAAGAATATAGCATGCAAAAAGGTGAGTATAGACATAATATGAGAAAGGAGAGAGCCACTGACTTAAAAGCAAAAAACTTCTTATGATTAAAACTATCTAAAAGTGAAATTGATTATCTTGAAATGTAATGAGTTCCCCATCTCCAGATGACTTCTAATGACAAAACTTTTCACTTGTAGGGGATTCTTGCTCAGATATAGGCTGGACTTTGCTACCTCTGAAGTCTCTTCCAACTCTGAGATCCTATGAAATACAGGATCTATATCATATGCTATACATAGCAGCAAGCAGAATTTTGGCTAAGATTAAGTCACCGTATCACTACGTTTCTCAGAATTCTATAGCAGTCCCCAATTGCTTTTTCACTTAAAAAAGAAACAAGAAAAAAGAGGAAACCCCTTATGGCTCTTAATTATCTTCAGTTCTTGTTACAGCATAACTGGTCAATACCTCCAGTGCGTGTATTCACTTCATTAATCCAGATCACAACGCTTAACACTTCATCCTATGTGACTCTTTCTCATGGTTTTCCAACAACCCACCATATGCAATCTATCTTTAGCAGGGCAAAGCTGTCACCAGCATGTCATACCTTCTCTCACTGAGAATATGTCTGTTGCCTGAAATGTTTTCTTTTCTTCTCTTTCATCAAAGAAACACACCCTCCTTCCTTCTAAACTCTGCTGGGCTCACCTCTAGCAAGATACCCTCCCACATCAGCACGGCTGAATCTAATCACTTCAGCAACTCCTTTTTTCCTTCATCTCACTAAGTACTCTCTATATTTATACAGCTGTAGATGGTGTACATAGCTACAGGATGATGATGATGATCACAGCTCTCATTACATAGTATTTTAGACTTTACAGAGCAACTTCCTCACAAATATCCTATCAATTAAATATTGCAAGTATTTTTTTTCATTTTATAGATGAGGAAACAAAGAGGTTAAATGCTCACGATTCCATAGCCATTAGAGTTGAGATATATGTGTGAACACCTTACTTAATACAGAGTTTTCATGACTATGGGACACGTTCTCCCAGGGAGAGAGAGGAAAAGAACCCTTGTGGGGCAGAGGGGTTGCAAAGCAAAACCCCAAATTATTGAATTATTATTAAAGGACACCCAGGTGGTCTAGTGTACAAGACTTAGGGCCAAGAGCTGTGTGGCCTTGGGCAACCTACTTAACCTATAGGTTTCCTCATCTCTAAAAGGGGGATAATAATAGCACCTACCTTAAAGGATTGACATGAGGTTCAAATTAAGATATGTGTAAGGTATTTCACAAACTTTAAAGTGATAATATGTGTGTGCATATAATATACATAATGTATATGATACATACATACTATCATTTTTATTGGATGTTTTTTATGATGATGCCTACATAAAGACGTCTTTTTCACATTTATATGACACTTTATTGATATAATTGTCTCTATACATAATCTCATGTTTTTCATTAGAATTTTATAAGAGTGCAAATATTATGATCTTCATGTTACATATGAAACTGATACTCAAAAGTGCTTCCTTGAGGCCACGCAGCTAGTTTGCGGCAGAGCTGGTGCTTCAAACTAGATGCACTGCTCCTTCTTCACTCTCCTGCTTCTCCAATTCACATTCTTGATCTGGTAAACTAAGGGACATCTGTAAATTGTAAGTGGCCTAGAGGTGCTGACCAGAAGTGATCGTAGGCTGTAGCTGTGGGCAAGAAGGAGTGCGCACATGCCCAGTGAGTGTAATACCTTAGGGAGCATGAGGGGTGGGGGTGTTTTTGTATTTTATTTTTTGTTTTTTTAGTAAACTAATTTATTTATTTTTAGTTTTCAACATTCGCTTCCATAAGTTTTAAATTTCTCCCTCTCTGCTCCTCCCTCCTCCCCAAGGTGTGCAATCTGATATAGGCTCTACATATACATTCCTATTAAATATATTTTCACATTAATCATGTTGTATAGAAGAATTAGAATGAAGGGGAGGAACTATAAGAAAGAAACAAAACAAAACAAAAGAAAATAGTCTGTTTCTGGATGTGGATGGCACTTTCCATCATGAGTCTTTTGGAAATGTTTTAGGTCCTTGCATTGCTGAGAAGGGCTAAGTCTATCAAAATTGGTCATCAAACACTGTGGGTGTTATTACGTACCATGTTCTCTTGGTTCTGCTTATTTCACTCAGCATTAGTTCATATAAGTCTTTCCAGGTTTTCCTGAAGCCTACCTGTTCATCATTTCTTATAGCACAATAGTATTCCATTAAATTCATATACCACAACTTGTTTAGTCATTCCCCAATTGATGGATATCCTCTTAATTTCCAGTTCATGGCCATCACAAAAAGAGCTGCTATAAATATTTTTTGTATATGTGGGTCCTTTTTCCATTTTTCTGATCACTCTGGGATAAAGCCCTAGAAGTGGTATTGCTGGGTCAAAGGATATGCACATTTTTACAGCCCTTTGGACATAGTTCCAAATGAGCAAGATCATTTTCAAGACAGAAGGACTAGGGGTCCTAACTGTAGTTTAGGGGAGGAGAGGAGTCACAGAGGTTGAGCTCCCAGAAAGTATTCAGAAAACAATAGTAAGAAAGACCTGAGGCCTCTGTCATTAGCCACAAATTGGGATTAAAACCTGATCATAATAATAAGCTGCTAAAAAGAAATTTTTTTTAAAAAGCAAAAAAAAAAAAAAAAAAAAGACCCCTACCCATGGATAATCTACTTTGATGTAAAAAAAGAACTGGGTTCATATTCAGAGGAAGAATAGTGAGGTGAAAAAAAAGCCACTCCCACCCCAAAGAGTAACATCAAATGTTCAAAGCCCAAAAAGAACTCTTGGAAGAACTTAAAAAAGGAATTCAAAAATCAAATATGAGAGATCAAGGAAAAATAGGAAAAAAAATAATAGCAATCTAAGAAAAAAATTAAGTTGATCAATGGGGGAAAAAGAGGTTCAAAATCTTAAGGAAGAAAACAGTTTCTTGAAAACTAGAACTGGATAAGAGAAACTGAATGATGTTATAAGACATCAAGGAATAATAAAACTAGAAAAAAACAGAAGAGAGTCAGAAACATCTCCTTAGAAAAACAACTGATCTGGAGAAAAGATTGAGGAGAGACAATATAAGAATTGTCAGACATCTATTTTTTTAAAATGAAAACAACATTCAAATCAATGCCAAGATAGCTGAGCACATGGCAAAGTTGCTCCGACTGACAGGGAACATAGTACCTTAATTATATGATTTAATACAAGTATGCACAAACAAGGTCAAATCTGAGTCAGAACATCTTGAATATCAATGCAATTACACCCTCAGCTCATGTAATCTCATGACACTGATTAGTTGTGTCACTGCATTGTTTGATGTACTTCAAGGTGAAGTGTGTAAACTTAAGGTTAAAAACCTTTGTGTAGTAGTTAAAAGCACCCTAATATCAGTTACGTCTCATCATTTGTAAATTATAAGTAGAAAAACCTTAACTGGAGAGTTCCAATGTACTCTTCAGGCTGTTTTGTCATTCTTACCATATACCTGCTCTACCGATCCTTGATGATATCTTTTAAAATACAGCTTGGCTTACAGCTATAGTTTATTACTAGGTGAATTACTACTGAGTGAATTTGTATGGCATGCTGTTTTAGATCACAGAAAACATTATGCAGATTCCCAATTATTTCCAGTCTTCAACTCCAGGCCCATGTTATTGTTCAACTATAATACTAGTCCAAGAAAAAACATATTAAAGAATATTTCCTACACCAAAATTTATGAGATACAGTCAAAGCAGTGCTTAGGGAGAAAATTATATCTCTAAACACATCAAAAAAATAGAGAAAGAGTAGATCAATGAATTGACCATGCAACTAAAAAAACTAGAAAAAAGAACAAATTAAAAAATCCCCAATTAAACACCAAATTGGAAATCCTGAAAAACCAAAAGGGAGATTGATAAAACTGAATACAAGAAAAACATTGAACTAATAAATAAAATTAGTCTCATTCTTCACAAATTCCTTGATTTCATTGGCACAATGGAATAAAGAGAATTATTGTCTTATACAGAATAAGTTGGCCCAAGTCATACTGTCAATACGGATGTGTACAAAAGACATGAGACATTGGGCCTTGGCAGAAAAGCAGCACATAGTAAGGGGTAAAGGGCATAGCAAGAAGCTGTCGGGAAATGAAAGTGCTTAACCCTATCCTACCAATGTCCAAGAGTTCAAGTAAAAGTTATACAAACTCTACCTGTTGGCTTGCCTCTGAAGGCAACATAAAGTACCAGACGTATATTATAAATGCACAGAGTAAAAAGGCACAGCACCCTCCATGCAAGTATTGCTAGCATTCCCCATTAACATGCAGTAAAGAGCACACCTCTCCTTTTCAAAGTAGTCTTATGTCTCTTTAAAAGAAAAAGGCCTCCACAAAAACAGAATATCATAAGCTACAGTAATTATCTGTGGTGTTTAAATGAGAAATTGATCTGGCCTACTCTCAAGAATTACTGAACTTAATGAAAAACATGATTTCTCCTTACATATATCTTATTTTCTAAACAAGGTTGGATGTCTAAGACCTTTCCACAGAGGGAAAACCAAAAAGCAGACTGTATGGCCACATGGCAAATAAAGGCAGGGGTTTGCATAGCATCTGACATAATATATATCACTCAGCAAAATCATGCTCCATTCTGTGACTTTGCTCTTCTCCATACTTATTCTCTCGCTTTGAGAATTCATCCCATTTCAGGGTTTCAACTATCACTATTAAATAAAAGACTCCTAAGTTACATTTCCATCACTTATCCTCACTACTCCAACATTTCCAAGCACCTGCTAGGTATGTCCATTCAGATGTTGCACAATCATCTTAAACTCAATGCCTGAACCAAACTTCTTTTTTTCTCTAAAACCACACCCTTTCTAACAGGCCTTCCTTAATTCTGACAACAGTACTAGCATTCTTCTAGTGATCCAAGCTAAAAATTCCTAAATCTCCTTTGATACCTCCTTCTCCCACGACCACATATTTAGCCAGACAGTCTCATGATTCTTCCCTCATTCCATTCCATTCTATTCCATTCCATTCCCATTGACATAGATCTGGCTTAGGCCTTTATCAGGACTATTTCACCAGTTCTCCATGCCTCCAGTCTTTCCTGCTGCCTGAGCTATCAGTACATTACTACCAAATGTATCCTCATAACACCCCTATGAGCTAAGTGCTACTATGATACCCATTTTACAACTGAGTAAACTGAGGTAGATGGAAGTTAAATGATTTGCCATGGGTCACACAGCTAGGAAGCGTCTTTGGCTGGATCTGTACTCAAATGTCTGACTCTCAGCCTAGAACTTTATCCATTGTTTCCTCAGAGGAGAACCAGAAGTGAGCAGTGTCACAAAAACCGAGAGAAGAGAGAGTATGAAGCAGTAGTGGGTGACTGATAGCTGCAGAAAAGTCAAGAAGAACTAAGAAAAAGTCTTTAGATTTGGCAATTAAGAGATCAATGGCAACTTTGGAAAGAGAAATTTTTTAGAAATCTTTTAGTAGGGACAATGAAGTAGGCAATGGCTGGGAATCTTCAAAATATAGATAATAAAGGTAACGTAGGTATTGAAAGGTGTTTAAAACTACCTTTTAATTGTGATTTGGTTTGGGTCAGTGAGCTCAGCCAGCTGGGGCACAGTGCTAACTAATGAGGTCAAGGTCACTGGTTCCATTCCCATATGTATATCTATAAAATGACACACCCATCTCCACCAGATAAACCTTTGATTACAAGAGGAATTAAATTAGGATAAGAAATTCACAACATTGTCTATCGCTGCTTTAAAAAAAAAAAATCTAAATGCATGGCTTCTATAGTCTGGTTTATTTTTTTAAAAAACATACGAAATACTATTTTTTATATATAAAAAGCAACCAAATGGTGCTCTTTTTTCAAGTTTCCTATTTAAGGAATGGTCATCTTATGCTATACTATCTCATAAAGTATTTACTTTGTGCTGAGGATAGTTAAGTTGATCTAATATTACTAGCTGTCTTTTATAGTAACTAAGAGGGGCCACAATGTGGAGTGGGATAAGCACCAGACATGTAGTCAGGTGAGACATATGGATCTGAGTTACATCCCTAATACTTATTAACTAAGCAGCCACAGGCAAGGGATGAAATGTTGAGCCCCAGTTTCCTCAAGGTGGGTATGCCAGGGGGGAAAGGGAAGGGCCAAAGGTAACGTCCTCTTCATGGCATGTTCACTGGGCTTCCATGAGAATCAAATGAAAGGATATATGTAAAATGCTACATAAATATCAGCTACTGTTACTATTAATTTTGCTAATTCCAGCTTCATACGATCTGTTCTGAATTATAATCTAACAACTAGTAAGAAAGTGTTTTGAAAGAAGCACCCTACTATCCCCAAATTAAATTTAATCTCTCCTGCCTGGCTTTCTAGACTACTCATAATCTGGGCCCACCCTATGTATCCATTTTAATCTCCAACTACTCGGAGTTCTTTCCCACCTTGGTCCCCACTTTTATAGCTCTCCCTCAGACAATTTCTCCTTCCCCATTCTCCACCTTTCACAAGTTGTACCTACCTCTCAAAGTTCAGCTCAAGTCTCAATTCCTGCTCTAAGCCTTCCAAACTACTCCAATTCTCATTAAATTTCCCTCTCCTCTACTACATCCCACAACTGCACATGCTTGACTCTCATTTGTTTTAGTTTTATTTCTTCCATCACAGCAGTAACTTCTTGAAGACAATGTCTTTAAGGAGATCCTATGTATCCTTACGGGAGATACTAATATCCAACACTGTGTGTCAACAACCATAATGTCAATTCCGTCACCAATTCTTTTGTTTTTGGTCCCCCAATGAGCACTTTGCAGAAGGCTGAGCCCTTGGGTGATGATCACTGATGCATTTTCCTTCAACTCCCTTTAGGGAATAGCTAGCATTTATGTAACATTTTAAGGTTTGCAAAGCACTTTGCAAATATCTCATTTTATCCTTACAACCCTGAGAAATGGGTATTATTGTTATCCTCAATTTATAGATGAGGAAACTGAGGCAGACAGAGGCTAAGTCCCTTACCTAGAATCACACAGCTAATAAGTGTCTGAGGTCTCATTTGAACTCCTTTTCCTGACTCCGGGACCATCAGTCTATCCACTACACCACCTAGCTGCTTCTAAGTAATATGATTTTGTTTCACCATATTTGTAGGTGTGTTAACTACTACTTTTACCCTTTGATATGAAAAACAGAGTTGTAAACAAATTTAGTATTTAGAGAGAAACTGACATTACAAAATGTTAACAGAAACACAGAGTGAAAGATGTGGGCGTTCTTCTTTCCCACTGTCAAGATTATGCCTTTACTTGCTTTAAAAAAAAAAATCTCCTATGCAAATAGGTTTTCATGATTGCATACGCACAGCCAAATCAGATTGTTTGCTATCTTGGGGAGGGAGGAGGGAAGGAGAAAAATTTGGAACTCAAAATCTTTTAAAAATAAAAATTGAAAACTATCTTTACATGTAATTGGAAAAAATAAAATACTATTTACAAAAAAACTACGTATTCTGCAAAGTATAAAATGAAAACTTAGGTGAACAATTATTAAAGGAGACACTTTCTGAAAAACCACCTCTAAGCCTTCATACTCCCTGCTTCCTGTTAATCACTGCCTTACATTTTATAATAGCTGCTCCAGCACAAGCTGCTATTACAGCAGTCAAAATCCTGCTGCAGTAAGAAGGAAATCCTGCTGAGCACTGTATTTTCCACAGGACTCCAGCCAAAGGGCTTGCCTTTACCCAATATCCTAAGCTATTGTTATTTACCCCAATGCTTTGCCTTGCAAAAACAGTTTGTTTTGGAATCTGTTATATTTCTTAGAGAGTAGCTTCAATTATCCGAGAAGTAGTATCCATGGTAATGTAACCACATCATTTCCATTTGGCTTCAAAATTTATAATATGATTCTTTCTCAGAAGGGAGCTGTAATCGAATTATCTTCCTGTTTATGCTATGAAAGGGCTGGTGATAACAGTAGTTAGCATACCTGGAGTGTATGCCAATTTACAGTTAAAAGAAGGTATCAAAATGTATACTACGAAGTCAGTCTAAAATTTAAAAATTTGCCATGGAGACTTAAAATGGCTCTATTAAAAAAATTTAACTAGAAAAATATAGGTCTTGAAACCCAACATAATCTCTCTAGAAACATGTCCATTTTAAGAAAAACAGTAGCACATTATTTTTCAGGTTAAGTCTTTGTAAGGAAGAAAGAACAGACAATTCAAATCCCCTACAAATTCTTTATACTCTTTAGCACTTTGATATTGTTTGACCAAATGTGTGATGCACACGTTTTTTAACATTTCTAGACACAGTTCTGTAATGTACCTGCCATTCATGAATACTAAAGGCTGTGTTTTTTTTTTCCTGTCAGCTATAGGGAGAAGGGAATCAACGACACGTCCACCACTAGCTCCAGGAAGCCAGGTATAGCTCCCACTCTTTCCTTCCTTCCCCAAATGGTATTTTCCAGCATAATGGGGGAATCAGAGTAGAAAGATGACAAATGCATGAAATTGCCTTGAGTAGAAGCTAGATTTTACCCTAAGTTTACTACGCAGAAAGAAAAACAAAATGAGCACAGATTCCTTTTAGAAGGGAGCTAGAGCAAAACTAAGAAAAGGATAGAGGGGAGGATGAAAAGGCAGCAATGATAAAGCTAAATGTCAAGGATGGCTACCAAAAAAAGGAAGGAAGGAAAAAAGGAGTGCTATATTCAAGGAGCAATGAATGAAACAATGGAAAGAAATATAGGCTAATTAAAGACATTGTGAGAAAAATTAAGAATTGAGAGAATAAAGCACTCTCCATTTAGGAGAAATTCATAGAGAGTTTCATTGGATCCTTAAAACATCCCTGTGAGGTAGGAACTACAGGTAGTTTTAAAATAATTATATGGATAAGGAAAGAAAGACTCAGAGACTTGCAAATACAAATCCTTCTGTCCAAAGCCCACTCCTCTTTAAGACTTAATTACTTCTGTGAGGGTGCCACTATCCTTCTAATCTCCCACTTCCACAAATTCAGCACTATCCTTGTCTCCTCACTATCCCTCAACCCATCTATTCATTCAACTGCCAAATATTTTCCTTTCTACCTCTAAAACATCTCCCACATCTTACTTCTTTTCTTTTTCCAAGGCTACCACTCTTGTTAGGGCCATCATCATCTCTTGCCTGTACTATTGTGATATCCTCCCAAATATTCTCCCTGCTTCAAGCCTCACTTCTTTTCAATCTTTCCTCCATACATCTGCTAAAGTGATTTTCCTTAAAACATGAGTCTAATAATATCCTTTCCCTATTTAATAAACTCTAGTGGCTCCCTACTGCCTTAAGGATATAATATAAACGCCTTTCTCTGGTACTGAAAACTCTCCATAACATGGCCCCCTCGGACCTTTCCTGCCTTATTATACATTGTTCCCTTCCCATACTTTATGGTCGGGCCTAATTGACCATCTTGATAGTCATCCATCACACATGGTCCCTCTAGCTCCTACTGCCCTCCCAAATGACCTGATACTTATTACAAATGCATTCTGTATATATAAACTTATGTACATCAATGCTCCCAAGAGAATAAAAGGTTCTAGATGACAAAGACTTTGAGTTTTGTCTTTAGATCTCTAGCACCTCAAACAGTACCTGGAGGAGCTTAATAAATGCTGGTTGACTGACTGAGAAAGACTGACTTGCCCTAAGTCGTACATACAGTCAGTGTATGATATGGGACACGAACCCAAGTACTCGTTACTCCTAGTCCATTACTCTATCTACTATAGTGCCACACTGATTCATATAAAAAGGAATGAGAAAGTACAGATGGGATCGTGGAATAGTGAGGTACTGACTAGGAGGAAGAGAAAGGATGTAGAAATAGAAGAGTGAGTTGATGAGAAAGAGTTTTGGTTTTTTTTAGAGTTGCCAGTAACACAGGTTGTAGATTCTAGTACAGTAATGTCCCACTGATAGAATATAGGCTCCGTGAAGACAAGAACTATTTTATTTTTGCTTTTGTATCTTCATCACCTAGCTCACAGCTGGAACATAGTAGGTATTTAATAAATGTCTTGTAATGAAGTTGCTACTGAGGCAGCTTTTTGGGAATTAAGTATTTCATATAATTGTTTTTCTAGATAACTGAAGTTCATTTTCTTGAGTACAATTTTTATTTTAACTGTTTTGAATTGAAATCTTTGTGAAATATCTTACAAGTTTCTCTGTCCTCTTAAACAAGCATATAAAAAATATAATCCCAATACCAGTGGGTGTGGTGGTCAAATACAGAGATCTTAAGAGACTAGTTAAGTCTGTAAAGCTGTTTGCCTCAATAGCCCAGATTCCTGCTGTACTTATCTGTTGGTTTATTTTTTCAGCCCTCTGTTGTCAGCTATACCTCCTGCCACAAGACAGGGTTGCCTTCCTCATGTCTAATCTGTGACCTTATCTTATCCACATATGTCTGGATGAGCATGAGGATGACCCTGACCCTCTCCTTCAGAGCACAGTATCTAGGCTTTATGACAACTGGTTGTTGGCCAGCAGCCTTTCTGAATTACTTCCAGGTTCTAAATACCTAAAGTTATCAGGAATCTGACCTCTTAATAGGAAGGGTCTGCTGTACATACACTAGTAGAACTACCATAGCATCGTGAATAAAGATACACTCAGAGCCAAAAAGATCTGGGTCCAAGCCCTGCCTGTGACATAAACTGGCTATGTGCTGTGTGATCTCTCAGAACCCTAGGCAAATCTCTGAGATTATAAATTGCAGAGAAGGTACTAACCTGCCTATGTAGATTGAGTTTCCCTAGGTCCCTTTATAAAAGAACTCTCAAACATTCTGGGGAGGAACTTATTCAAATACAAATGGTAAAGACCCACATCATAAAAGTCAAGAGCTTGAATGTTTTTCTCTAAAAAAAAAGAAAAAAAAAAGATCTCATTTCCTTGGACAAAGTCAGAAACTCTTATTCAATGCAAATTAGTTTTGATATGACAGTGAATGGATCAATATCTTTTTCAGGCTCTCAAGTCATACTGATTGATTGATGAAAAAACATGGCACTTCATTTGAAAAATCAAAAAGGAAACTGAAAGAATAATGATTAATCATCATATCCTTCCTAATTATGTTAGAATCAAACTCATCTTTAAGTATCACTGCAGGCTATGTCTTCTACCACCACTATAAGAAGTAAATAAGAGAATAGGTTTGCATCATCTTCAAATCTAATAGAAAAGATAGCAGTGATTGAAAGGGATATGCTAATGTCTGCTCAATTTTATAAATTGTAGCATATTCTTTTAAATTCCTACTGAAATTTCGGGGGGGGGGGAACTTCCTGGACATCCTTAGAATTCAGACAAGATTACTGTTGCTGCTCTCAGTACTCTCCCTTTTCCAAACACTTTTTAGTTGAAACTTCAACTAAACTAATGGTCTTCTTCAAAAACGAAGGATGAAAACACAGATAGTTGAAACTTGGAACAACGTAACTTTGCAATTGATTTCAAGTTCAAGTATCGTTTTCTGTTTCATGAACTAGTCTTCTCTCCCTGATGAGTTTCTATATTCCTTGAGGGAAGAGATACCTCCCCACCACCACCACCCTTTAAAGCCCTTCACAATCTAGCTCCACCCTACTTTGTAGCCTTATTACTCAACACAGTTCGAATTTGTGCTTAATAAATGCTTGTTGATTGGTTGATGATGCTCTCTCTTCATCTCTCACAGACCTAGCCCCAGGGCTGAGCATATCATAGGGGCTCAATACATGATGAGATGATTAATGTTTCTGGACAAAACTGAAGAACTGCTCACCTCAGAATCAATTCTGTGCTGAAGAGACTGAATTCTGTGCTAACGGGAACTCTGGTGTCAATATACAAATGACGAAAAGATATGAACAATTTTCAAAAGATTTACAAATTATTAACAACCATTTGAAAGACTCCTTTAAATCGGTAATAATAAGAGAAAGGCCAAGTTAAAATAACTCTGAGGCTTCACTTCAACCCTCCGCCAAATTGTAAATAGTCAATGTTGCAGGTGCTGTGAAAAGCCAAGCATACTAATACCCGGTTGGTGGAGCCAAGAACTATTCTGGAAATCAATTTAGAATGATGTTAGAAAAATCCCCTAACTGTTCACATCCTTTCAGCCACTCATCTCATGACTGAGTATATACCACAAGGAGGTCAAAGACAGAAACAATAACTACTTACATGAAATATTTATAGCAATTCAATTCAACAAGGATTTATTAAGGACCTAAGACCTATGAGGTACTAGGGATACAGAGATAAAAATTAAACAGACCCTTCCTTTAAGGAGTTTACATTCTACTGGAAAAATACATTGGCACAGGTAAATACACAATACGTACAAAATAATTACAGAGTAATTTTGGGAGAGAGGGCACTTACAAGGAAGAGGAAAAGGAAAGGCCTCCTATAGTGAGGAACACTTGAGGTAACACCTGAGGTAGCTGGAAGGTCCAAGAGGCAGAGGGGAAGGGAGGGTGCATTCTCCACCTTTGCAAAGGGGCAGAGTTGGGAAGGAGAATATCAGATAATAGAGTAAGAAAGCTGGGCTGGATTTTAAAGTCCACTAAGGACTGACTCATCATTTCCCACCAACCTGCTCTCTTGGACTTCATCATCTCCAGAAACATCATTCTGCAACATGAAATCATCTCAAAACTCTCAACTCTTCAGATCTTTTCCCACCCCAATATAAGGACTTCATCATGACCCTGGGTCCCTGCAATAGATATCTTCTCCCTCTCCCTTTTGTCCATCCCCCAGATTTTCAGTTTCTTTTTGTGTTGCCTCCACCATTAGATTGTGAGTTCCTTGAGGGCAGGACAGGCTCATGCCTTTCCTTGTAAATCCAGCACTTAGCTCAGTAACTGGCACATAGTTGTAGGTGAGGAGTAGGAAGAGCATAAATGTTTATTGACTCTAACACTGGATAGCACATCTAAAAACTGATTGAAATGAGTCTGAGAAAGTATGTAAACACCAATCAGATGTGTTTGTACTATGTCTTACTGGTGATATGGAATAACTGGAAATTCTTGAGCAGGGGAATGACAGTATCAAACATAGTAGTGATCTTTGTGATAGCAAAAGACAAACTCTCGCCCTCCCCAAAACAAATAAACTACAAGAAAATGTGTGTCCATTTATTGAGCAATGGACGAACAAATTGTGGCATACAAACGTAATGTAATATTACTACATCATAAGAAATGACAAATTCAGAGAAATATGGGAAAATATATGAACTTATACAGAGTGAAAAAGTAGAACCAGGAAGATAATAGTGCATTATCACTATAATGTGAACAAAATGAACACTGAAAAAAGCCAGAGTAATCTTAATGATTAATCTTGGTCCCAGAGAACAAATGAGGAAATTTGTCTTTGTCTGTAGAAAGATGAGGTCTATGGATGTGAAATTTAGCATATACCAGCTGATAAAATCATAGTCAGTTTTGCTTAACTATTTTTCTTTGTTTCAAAGGAGCGTTCAGTGTCGGGGTAGGATGAGGAAAGGGTGTTAATATCCAGAAAATACTGGATATAAAAACAAAAGGCACCAATAAAATATCTTTGAAAATAACAAAAGCAAACTTAAATTAATCTAGAGAGATAACATAGCACAACAGAAAGAATACTATACTAGATACAGAAAGGGCTAAGTCCTACTCAAATCTCTACCACTAACTAGCTATGTGGTTTTATTAATTCTGCTCTCTCTGCACCTTGTTTGTTTGTATATAAAATGAGATGGCCTCTAACGTCCCTTCTACACTGTTTTGATCATCAAAGTATTTTTCCAATGCTTGCACATTGCAGGCATGTCCATGTTATTTTACAGATTTACCCAAATTAACATTACCTTATGACATGGGTCTCAAAGAGCAGTGACATTTTAAATTGGTTTAATGACACCCACCCCAGCAACAAGGACAGAGAGACATTAAATGAATACTTTTTGATCATTAATGTTCACCAATTCTATCAAGAAGAGACCAGTATCAGTCCTTTCAGAAATCCTTTTACTAGAAAAATTTCATCTGCATCAAGGTCTGTGGAATCTATTGAGTTTGGTATAATGGATAAAGACCTGGCAACACAGCCAAGAAATCCTGGGTTCAAGCCTTGCCAATGATACATACTTCCTATGTGTGACCTCTAGCAAGTCTCATAACCTTTCAGTGCCCTAAACAACTCTCCTAAGAAAGGAGGTAAAATCTTTGCTGATATGCACTAGGAGAGGGAAGTTCCTCCTGAGCTCCCTAGCCCTATGAAATCACAGGTCCAGATCAAACAAACAAACAAAAAAGACCCTGTATATTCCCTCAATAAAATATTAATACCTGGTTTGAAGTTAAAGATACAAATAGAGGGTGGAGCCAAGATGGTGGAGTGAGAGCAACTACTCACCTAAGCTCTTGGACAAACTCCTTCAGATACCTCTAAAAAGAGAATCTGACCAAATTTTGAAGGTGCAGAATCCAATAGGAGACAGACTGTGGTAGATTCACAGACCAGGACAGACTGGAAGGTCGATGGGAAGGATCTGTTCTGAGGGGTGGAAGAGCCCACAGCATACAGCACAGCATGTCCCTCTGCGGCACCCTGAGCAGGAAACCTCTGGGGTGATCTGAGGCAGCAGCAGCATGACTGAATGGCAGAGTGGCAGCCCAGGGCAGGAGACCAGTGGGAGCTGAGCAAGTGACAGCCCCTGAGCACCAGGTATCAGCCACAATGCTCCTGAGACTTTCAGCCCGCAGATAAAACATCTGTAAGTCACCTACCTGAACTTCCAGGAGGCAAAATGGTGGAGTGACAGGTAGATGGTCTCTCCTCCTTCCTTTACTGACCTCAAAAGAACCATAAAGTATTTCCCCAGAAAAATCCTGCATCAGTGGGATCAACAGAAGGGGCAAACAGTTTCATAGCACCTAAAGCTAGGAAAATCACTAAAGAATATTCCTCTTACTATGGCGGAGGCAAACCAGCAGGAGAGGAGCTCTAGAAGGGTGGAAACTCGCACTAGGATCCAGGTGTGCCTAACTGCTCCAGAGGAAACAGGAAGACAATAGGACAGCTGGAACCACCAACCCCTAAACTTGCCTTTGCTCCAGCTCAGCTGAGGAGATCACCAGTGACCAGACCATCCCTCCCCACACACTTAACAAGCTAGCCCCAGGGCTAATCTGGGCAAACAGAAAACAAAAAGAAAAAAAGGCACCTGACTTTTGCTATCTCACACCAACAGCTCAACACCAAGTTCTCCAGCTTTTAACTGAAAGAACCAGAGGCCACAACACACAAAACCTCACCATCATGAGCAAGAAGCAAAAGAGGAAGAAAAAAAAAACCATAGAATCTTTCTATGGAGACAAGGACCAAAACACAAATACCAAAGAGGTCAGTATTGAGACTGTAGTCCCATCTGAAACTTAAGAAGGGAATATGAATTGCTCACATGCACAAACAGCTCTCCTGGAACAGCTGAAGAAGGAAAGAGAAGAAAACTTGGCCAATGATTTTAAAAGTATGAAAAAAGAATTCTACGAAGGGAATAGCTTGTTAAAAAGGAAAATTGAACAAATGGAAAAGGAAGTACAAAAAACAACAGGAGAAAATAATTCCTTAAAAGGAATAATTGGACAGATGGAAAAGGAGATGCAAAAGTTAACTGAAGAAAATAATTTGATAAAAATTAGAATTGGGCAAGTAGAAACTAATGACTCTATGAGACATCAAGAATCAGTCAAACAAAATCTAAAGAATGAAAGGACAGAAGAAAATGTGAAATATCTAATTGGAAAAACAACTGATCTGGAAAACTGATCCAAGAGAGATAATTTAAGAATTACTGGCCTACCAGAAAGCCATGATGAAAAAAATAGTCTGGACAATATTTTTCAAGAAATCATCAAGGAAAAATGTCCAGAGGGCAAAATAGTCATCGAAAGAAACCACTGATCACTTCCTGAAAGAGATCTAAAAAGAAAACTCCTAGGAATAATGTAGCCAAATTCCAGAGTTCCCAGGTCAAGGAGAAAATATTGCAAGCAGACAGAAAGAAACAAATCAAGTATTGTGGAAATACAACCAGGATAACACAAGATCTGGTAGCTTCTACATTAAGGATCAAAGGGTTTGGAATAGGATATTCCAGAAGTCAAAGGAACTAGGACTAAAACCAAGAATCACCTACCCAGCAGAACTGAGTATAATACTTCAAGGGAAAAAATGGTCACTCAATGAAATAGAGGACTTTCAAGCATTCTTGATGAAAAGACCAGAGGTAAATAGAAAATCTGACTTTCAAACACAAGAATGAAGAGAAGCATGAAAAGGTAAACAGCAAAGAGAAGTCACAAGGGACTTACTAAAGTTGAACTGTTTACATTCCTACGTGGAAAGATAATACTTGTAACTCTTGAAACTTTTCTCAGTATTTGAGTAGTGGGAGGGATTATACACATATATATATAGACAGAGGGCATGAGGTGAGTTGAATAGGAAGGGATGATATCTAAAAAAATAAAATTAAGGGGTGAGAGAGGAATATATTAGGGGGAGAAAGGGAGAAATGGAATGGGGCAAATTATCTCTCATAAAAAAGGCAAGAAAAAGCTTTTTCAATGGAGGGGAAAAAGGGGGAGGTGAGAGGGAAAAAGTGAAGTTTACTCTCATCATATTTGGCTTAAGGAGGTAATAACATGCTCACTCAATTTGGTATGAAAATCTATATACAGAAAAGTAGGGGAAAAGGGGATAAGTGTGGGTTGGGGAGGGGATGATAGAAGGGAGGGCAAATGAGAGGAGGGGGGTAATTTGAAGTAAACACTTTTGGGGAAGGATAAGGTCAAAAGAGAGAACAGAACAAATGAGGGAGCAGGTTAGGATGGAGGGAAATAAAAGTAGTCTTTCACAACATAACTATTATTAGCAAAACTACACATTTATAGCCTATATTGAATTGCTTGCCTTCTCAGTGGGGAGGGAAGAAGCAGGAGAAGTTAGAACTCAAAGTTTTAGGAATAAATGTTGAGAATTATTTTTGCATGTAACTGGGAAATAAGGAATACAGGTAATGGGGTATAGAAGTCTATCTTGCCCTATAAGGAAAGAGAGAAGATGGGGATAAGGGAAGGGAGGGGTGTGATAGAAGGGAGGGCAGATTGGGGGAAGGGGCAATCAGAATGCATAGTGTTTTGGGGTGGGGAGAGTGGAGAGATGGGGAGAAAATTTGAAACTCAAAATCTTGTGGAAATGAATGTTGAAAACTAAAAATAAGTAAATAAATTTAAAAAAATAAATAAAACCTTTTACAATTTATCATTTACTAGATTACTCCACCTTATATACACCACATTATAGTCATGCCACATTACAGCCAAAGTGGCCTACTTACTGTTGCCTGGATTTAACATTCTGTCTTCTGTCCCTGTGGACTTTGCACATGTCTTTGCCTACAGCTATTTTCTCCTGACTTCACAACCTTAAAATCCTTAGTTTCCTTCAAGGTTCATATCAGATTCCACTCTCTCTGTCTCTCCTCTGCTAAAGAAACTCTAGTACTTCGATGTTACCTCTATGATCTTCTTTTCACTGGCACCCAACAGGCATTAATGATCATTATATCCTCAGCCATCATATAGCACCCCACACCTGTCTAGCAGACTTATGAAGTAGTGTCTTAGTTATCTGTGGCTATGTGGATATACACACATACATATATACATACATATACATATGTATATACACATACACACATATATGCACATATATATATACATATATGTCTAAGTCTGCCCTACACTTAATTATGAAAATAAGATTTATGTCTTATCTAAACTTTGTATATCATGGGCAAGAATTCAATATGTATTTGAAAAAGTGACTTGAATCCAATTACTAGTTATCCCATCACAGGGTTGTCTTCACAGCGCTACTCAAAATTTTTTTTTCAAATCTAAAGACTAGATTTTTCTCCCCCATAGGTTTTCTTCATTCCAAAATCCCACTTGCTTCTGCTCCAGCAGTTCCTCCTCTCACTCTGGACAAGAGAACAAAAGTGTTCAAGTACACAATTAAACCTCACCCCAGAGGGAAGGAATTTGGGGGAGTATGAAACCATAATGCTATCAGAAGCAAGAGTTGAGAGTTATTGTCAGTCAAAAGAATTTTAATTAAGTCTAACGTCACACAGAATGCAAGTAAGTGTCAATCTCCTTGTCCAAGTAGGAGGGGCTGCCAGATTAAAATGTACATTTAACAAAATAAGTAAAAATGTAACACAATGCGGATAATGTTAATTTATGGTTGTCTAAGCCAATATGCAGGCTACAGGGATCTACTTCCATTTGTTTGACACTAGAGACATAGAAGTTGTCAGCATATAAACTACAAGGTAAACATGATAATCTCAAACATTAAGGAGAGATTACTTCTATTCAACAGACTGAAAGACAAAAGAGATATGCTTAATTATGACAATTTAAAAATTATGTAGAGGAAAATCAATCAAAATACAAAGAAAAACATTAAGGAAATGTTTTTAGTAAATATGACCAAAAACTTTTGGGGACATTTCTCACAAGTCCTTCCGGGTTCAACTATGAATAACACTTTGTGCAGAACATATTTGTGCATTCTAGACAAGGTGTAAAAATTGTGTCCCCAAAGCATTATTGACCAGAGATTTTGAGCCTTCACTGTAAGGTGAAGTCACATATATGTGACTTGAAATCATACACAAACACGCATGCACACCCACACATGCAAGAGTATTATGTCAAGAAAAATTTTCTTTAATTAAAAATATGAATTTATAAGAAATAACAGTTTTATCCCTTTGTACCTAATTAGCTGCCTAATTCCAAATAAGGTGTTTACTCTCAATCAGAGGATCAGAGATAACAATTTTTTGGTTTGCCATAGGACATAGGTCATTATCTGTTTTTTGTATCAATAGGGAAAAACAAGCAATTAAATGACAGTATTACAAGTCTGATACCTAAGTACTTTTCAAATGTTTTAGAATTATCTATATCCCAAGGGGTTAAAAAAACAGAGGGAAGACCTATATTAAAAAAATATGTATAGCGATACTTACATACTTGAGTATTACCATAAGCAAACTGGACACCCATTAAGCAGAGAACAGCTAAACCCACTGTGACATATGAACTATTTTTCTACTATAATAAGTCCAAATAATAAAAATTCAGAGAAATTTATATAAAATGATATAAGGCAAAGTAAAGAGAAGCAACAAAACAATTTGTGAAGATGAAGAACTGTGAATTAATGAACAAATAAGTGGATTCCAAACTGGTTGAATGTCTAGACTCAAAGAGCAGCTGTTACTGGCTCACTATCAGCATAGCAAGAAGTCTCCAGTGAAGCACTTCAAGGATGTGGACTTGGTCTTGTGCAATTTAACACTTTTATCAATGACTTAGAAAAAGGTATCGATGGCAAACTCATCCAATGTGCAGGTAACTCAAAGCTGGTAAGAATATCCAATGCAATGAATGAGTCAGGGTCCCAAAATATCTCGACAGGTTAGCATACTGGGTTGAATCTAATAAGATGAGATCTCTTTAGCAAGTACAAAATGGGGGAGCCATAGGGAACAGCCACCCTGAAAAAGATCTGGATATTTTAATGGGCTAAAAGTTTGGTATGAGTCAACAGTATTACCATGGCAGCCAAAAAAGCTGCCTTTTGCAGTAGTGAGTAAAAAAGTCCAAAGAAGAAAGGAAGATCAGGTCCAATCCTTCCTGACATACTATTGGCTGTGTGTCCTTGAGAAAGTTGTTTAACCTTTTAGTCCTTCAGCCAACTCTCTAAAAATTATAAATTGTAAAGTAAATACCAATTTGCCCTGGTAGAGGGAGTTTCTTCCCTGAAATCTCCTTACATTAATGAACTCATGGATCTTGTAAAAAAAAAAAAATTAAAGGAAAACAATACTGAAAGAATCTAGAACTCTGATTACTGAAGAAATCAATAATTTTGGAGGAATGTTAGTGATACATGATTCCCTTCTCTGCCAAAGTTTCGTTGTTGTTCAGTCATTTTTTAGTCATGTCTGATTCTTCATGACCCCATTTGGGATTTTCTTGGCAAAGAGATTGGAGTAGTTTGCCATTTCCTTCTCCACATTATTTTACAGATGAGGAAACTGAGGCAAACGGGGTTAAGTGATTTTTCCCAGGGTCACACAGCTAGTAACTGTTTGAGACCAGATTTGAACTCACAAAGATGAGTCTTCCAGACTTCAGGTCCAAAACTCTATCCCTTTTGTCATCCAGCTGCCCTTGCCAAAGCTGATAGACTTTAATTGTAGAATAAGGTCTGAGTGGTTAGAAATCAATCAATCAATCAAAACGACTTTGTTAAGTGCTTACTAGTGTGAGTCACTGTGCTAAGATCTGAGGATACAAAAAGAAAGGCAAAACAAAAAACAAATAAAAACCAGTATCTGCTTTCAAAGAGCCTGTACTCTTAAGGGGGAAAAGCATATATATAAACGGGGAGAGAATAGATGGAAAGTAATCTTACGGGCCTCCTGCAGAAGATGGCATCTGAGCTAAGTCTTCAAGAAAGTCACAGATTCTAAGAGGGAAAGCGCAAGGAATATTCTTTGTTACAACTATACTTCGTTGTGGGCAGAGGGGACAGGGAAGTAATCAATGGAAAGTTATTACAATGCTTTTTCTAAAAAATTCATAAAACATAAGAATTAGTGTCCCCTATTCTTCTATGATATTCACAGCCTCAGAATATCCTAGCTCTAGTCCAAATTAGAATGAAAGCCTGAAATGGCACACCTTAAGAATACAAATCTTACCCAAGTTAAATCCTAATGTTCCTTATGACTCAAACTGAGAAACATTCTAACTTATGATTTCTAGCACAGTTGTAGGCATAAAGGAGATATCCAAAAAGACTGCGTCATTAGTTCAATGGAGTTATAAAACTTTAATTAACTATTGGGCACCCATTAAATACCCAGTAGTAATTAAACTATTATAGAAGAACCTCAATTAAATTAAGAATGCTTAGGGAATGGACTGTTCTAACTAAATTAATTTTCTGGTCACCTAAGGGTTAAACATATTCTTTGTTTGTTTGAGCCTTAATCATGAAGAATTTTTCTAAAATTTCATTTTCCTGCTTTAGTAGTGCATCCTAAATATAATTTAGTGTTTCTCTGAAATGAGAATTCTACAGTGTTACTGGGGCATGACTTTGAATTACTATTATGTCCTACAACATTGCAGCTACAGCAGCAGGAAAAGAGAATAAAAAGCGAGCTGAATCTCTACGTATATGCACATGTGTATGTGTATATTTGACATCAGCTTGTTTTGTTTCCATTTGCTTCTTTGCCCAAAGTTATAGCATCAATAAAAATTCCAGTTAAGAGAAGTAAGGTGGCCTCGTGGTTAGAGAGAATAGAGAAAATCTGTTCCTGCCTTTGCCACATAACAGCCATGTAATGGCCATGGGTAGGTCACTTAGCCTCTCAGAGGCTCAGGCAATTCTATAGGACTAAGTTGCAGAGAAGGTGTTGACCTGTTTGAAGGAATTTCTTCCTTGGGCTCCCCATACCAATGAAATCACATGTCTAATTTTGTTTTGTTTTTTAATTCCAGTTAATGAGTTGAGGTTCATTGAAATATCACAAAGCCTATTGGAGGACATCTTTCAAAGACTATCTTAATAAACATAATGAAGCAGAAAGAATGGTTCCAAGGTACACAGGATTGTCATGAATGAGGAAGAAAAAAGTCTTGTACCTACCCTGACAGGCATACATAAAAGAAGGGGATAAGAGATAAGCATGTATTAAGGACCTGTGTCAAGCACTGTACCAAGTGCTTTTCAAATATTGTCTCATTTGGTCCTCACAACAACTTTGGGAAGTCGGTGTTATTATTCTTCTCATTTTACAGTTGAGGAAACTGAAGCAAACAGAGCTCAAGTGACTTGGCCAATGTCATACTGGTAGGTACCTAAGGCTGGATTAGAACTCAGGTCTTCCTGACTCCAGGCCCAGCACACTATATATTGTGCCAGTTCTCTAAAAGAAGAGAATCAAAAATAAAAATACCAATAAGCAAAACTAAACATTATATGCTAATATTGAATTTTTGTTTAGTATTTTACTGGTGTCTTTCTCTGTTGGGGAGCAGTTTACAATCACTGAAAATGCTGCATAATTTTCCATATGGAATGAATTCAGTCTGCTGTCTCTCTCTGTTCATTTCTGGACCCAGCTCATTGTCCACAGTGCCTATTCAAGAGATGTACTAAAGGACTAAGGCCATAAGCTGCTTATCCAAAATGTATCAAAGTACCCTTCAACCACTTTTTTTCCTCATTGTGTATACTACTAAATGGATCTTCTTTGACTGTCAACAGATCTCAATGAGGAGGCCCTGCTGTACTTTGGGGTTTGATTTAATGAGCACAGTGTCATCCATAAGTAGGAACAAAGGGAGAATTTCACCACTTCTAAGGAGTTACTCTTCTGTCTGGAATCTGTACAGGTTATCTCCACAACAGAAAATATCTCCAAGGAGCACAGAGTGCTGGATCTTGATAATAAAACCACTACATATAATTATCTCTATGGTGGCATCCACCAAGAAACCTTGCACAAGGTTAAAATACTAATGGGAAATAACTTGTTGGGATGCCATATGGCTCCAAATCAAGGGAACACCATAATCTCCAAAACATCCAAATGGGATGACCCTACCCACAATGAAAAAACATGCAATTAGTGTAAGCAGACCACAGGAAGAGTTTATGATGAAACAAAAGATAGAGATCACAGACAACAGAATTTTGATTACATAAAAATAAAAATTGTTTACACAAACAAAACCAATGCAGCTAAAATTAGATGGCAAACTAGCAACAAGGAAAAGGATATTTGCAGCAATTTTTTTTTTCTGATAGAAGACTTATTTCCAAGATACATAGGGAACTGGTTCAAATTTATAACAAGAGCTATTTACCAATTGATAAATGCTCCAAAAATGTAAACAGGCAGTTCTCAAAGGAAGATATCCAAGCTAACAAAAGCCATATTTTTAAAAAATCCTCCAAACCATCAATGATCAGAGAAAATGCAAATTACTCTGAGTTTCTACTTTACAGACATCAGATTTGACAAAGATGAGAAAAAAGAAAAAACGACAAGTGTTGGAGAAGTTTGCAAATTGGTCTAACTACTCTGGAAACGTGGAATTATAATTTTCAAGTCATTTAATGGTACGTACCCTTTGACTCAGAGATGCCTCTACTAGACTTTTACTATAAAAAGATTAAACAAAAAAAGAAGAGGATTCATATGTACAAAACCATTTATATAGCAGTTCTTTGTACAGTGGCAACGCACTGTAAACCACAGAAATGTCTACCAGTTGAGGAATGGCTGAATAAATTACGGCATATGAATGTAATGGAATATATTACGCTATAAGAAACGTCTAAAGAGATGGTTTCAGGGAAACCTGGGAAAATTTTTGTGAGCTGATGCAGAATTAAGTCAGCAGCAGCGAGAATAATCTAGATAATAAAATAATATTGTAAATACAAACAATTACAATTGTAAGGGACTTAAGAACTCTGATCAATGCAATGACCACACTGTCATCAGAAGTCTGATGATGAAGAATGTCAACCCACCTCCTGACCAAGAAGAAATAAAGTCAAGACAGAAAATGAAACTTACATATTTAGACGTGGACAATTAGGAATGTATTTTGCCTAACTATGCATATTTGTTACAAGGGTTTTATTTTACTTTTAAATTGGGGAAAGGTGTGAGGAAAAGAAAATAAATGCCTATATAAAAATAAAATAGAAAAATGTGTAAGTAAGTAGGCTGTGATATATTAGCAACAGTGCTTTTCCCCTTCAGAAACGGTATAAATGTCTTCATAAGGCAGAAAGGGCATGGTTAAGTGCTCATCTGCAGGGACCAAGCAACTCTCCAAGACTGCAGACTGCAGAGCAAATGCCAATTTACATTGGAAAACGGAATGTCTTCAGTGGGGAGCTCTCATCAAAGAAGAAATCACATGGCCAGACCAAGGGCAGAAAAGAAAGGAGTCTTCACTCCTTCACAGATGGACAGGCCAAGTGTTACAATGGCATCCTAAAAAATATCAGAACATCTCCGGAGCACTGAATATATACTCTCTGGGGGAATTATTGTTATTATTAATAATATCATAATAGGAGATTAGTAGTATTAAACTAATGATAGCTATCATTTATGTAGTACTCTAAAGTTTGTGAAGTATTTTATATTATCTTCATTTGATCCTCCCAACAAAGCTAGGAGGTTAGCACAATTCTTTTCCTCATTTTACATATAAATAAAGGAAATTCATATTATGCTATTATATTTATAATCAATTGCTAATTTGTGATCCATTCTTATTCCTATTTTTGTCAAGACCTCACTTGGGAACAGGCCAGACAGTCTCTGAGGGTCCCAAACCAGAATAATATGACCACTCCTAGCCCCCAAGGCATCTGTTCTTTAACTGGCTTGGGCTGGTCCTTACCCAAATGTTTAGTCTATAAACTGGACCCAATTTGAGTTAGACCAGGGGTACCTGTGGCCTGGAGGTACATGTTGGCCTGGAGGCCTCAGGTTCCCCACTCCTGAGTTAGACCGTCCTTTAGGGAGTAGGAGTTTAGCCCTTGCTCATTAAAGTTCGGAGTGACCTAGTCTACAAAGGGAAGAAAAAGCCAAGAAAAACCTGATTGAGTTGGTTTTTCTGGTTAAGATAGTTAGCAACTCTCATTTCTTAGGATTCAGAGGTATGTGATCACACACAGATGAGTGATAGGCCATATCTGAGGGCCAACCCACAAGCTTCCTCCTTCCCAAAGTTGGAGCTGAGAACTCTTAGCCTACCTCCTCATTAAAATGTCCACCAATCAGGACTGCCAGGGGAGGTCCCAATGAGTTGTGTCAGGCCAATCAGAAGGAAAGTACATCTAAGTATAAAAGACCCTTACAGTTCTCACCCAAGGTCTTTGGTACAAATGGAAGCACCTCATGAGATCCCTTTGTTACCAGGTCAAATGCCTAGGCCTGTCTTTGTTAAATAAGGAAACTTCGGCAGACAGAGGTTAAGTGACTTGCCCAGGATCACACAATTAGTAAGTGTCTAGAGGTCAAATCTGAACTATCTTCCTGACTCTATGCCCAGTGTTCTATTCACTTCATTCACCACCAGCTGCCTTTGGAAGGATAAGGACCAAAGTCATACAGGATAAGAAGACATAGATAGCATAGGTTGTGATCTGCAGCAGCAGTCCAGGGATGTATTCAAGGTATATGAACTAATTTGTTATCACTGAAAGGAACTACATCAGCATCTATATGCCATATAAAATTGAGATTGTCTTGTGTTCGAAAGCTACTTCTATATATCTAAGGGCTAATCTTCACTTTCAATGCTATTAAATCTAAGAGGGCAGAAAGTTGTTTTCATATCCATTTTTATTTTTTTGATAAACAGTAATTACAGGAAGTTGATACAGCATATTGTTGCTATCACCCTCCATATACAGGTCTACTCTAATAATTTCATCAGGCTTGTGAGAAGAGATTCTTTGTTGGTCTTTGTATGCTTAGTGCCTAGCACAATGCCTAGCATTTAATAGGTGCTTAATAAAATTGCTTGTTGATTGATTGATTCACTTTCCCCTGCTCTGAGGGCTCTATGACAATGCTGAGAAACGTTTCACACCAAGTTCCTGCTGTAACATTTGTGTCCCCTTCTACAGAAGAAATGACCAACTTCCAAAAGACCCAGGGGTACAGGGAGCCAGCCCTCTGAAGACCAGCCTAGTTCTAAGCTATCCTGATCGGTTCAAGTTACTTCCCAAACAAGATTTTGATATTCCCACGCTGAAACTGACTTATCCTTTGATGTTTAGCATGTTGACTATGACTGTTCACATAATGGACCTAAAAGGAAAAAATTGAATTACGCTCTTCCAGACTTTTGGGAATTAATCTAATTCACAAAGGAGACACAGAATCCCTTTATCTTTACAGTATTAGAATATAAATATTTTTACTATAACTATTACTAGGAAAAAGGGGCTTCATGGTACCCATCAGGAGGCACCTATTAAGAGAATAAGTCCAAACCAAAATCTAACACTGTCATAAATTCCTTTTGCAAGCTGTATGAGCTATGTGAAGCAGGCTTCCTGCTTCCCTGGGTTATGATGCATTAGGATCAGCCAAAAGTCCTAAAAGGTTCAATGACAAATCCCTGAGCTTCAGCTGGAAGGTAAACAAAAAACAATTGTGTACAGAGTCAGGAGTGTTTTCTTTCCCCAAAATTTTAATGAGCATTCAATGTGACCCAGAAAGAGAGGAGGCAAATTTATCATAAACTTTATAACTTGGGGGTCCAAAGCCATTTTCCCCTTGAGGCTGGTCAACCTTAATGTAAAGTGAATCACATAAAAGTAAATTAATAAAAGTTATACTGTATAATTTGGATCAATAAAAGTTGGCTCATATTTTTAACTAAATGACCCTACAACCAAAATTAAAGTCAGAACAAAGTAGGCCATTCTTAAAAGTAATTTATAAATGAGAAAAAAATTTTCATTTGCAATTAGAATTTAGAGGTCAAGTTCGCTAAAGTTTAGCAGTTGAATAAATACTTCCTTTGACATCTTAAATTCAGCTTTGTCCAGTGAGATAACTTAACCTTAACTACAGCTCAGTCAGGACCTATTAATTTTCACTGATAAAAAGTGAAACTCAACTGTTACTTTGCAACTAGAGTACAAATTCTCTTTCAAAATATATTTTCATACTTTAAAAAGCAAAACAAAATAAATATATTTAAAACTACTTATAATTAAAAATTATTTTATATGTATAATATAACCACATCATTATTATTCTCCTTATATGTTTGCCTTCAGATTTTCTCATTGTATCACTGGCACTAGCATAGTATGTCGCATGAAGTAGGCGCTTAGTACATATCTGCTGAACTGAATTATGGAATGACATGTTCTTGAGCTTCAGGCTGACTTGGAATGTAAACAAAAACAAGTCTGCAGAATCAATAGTGTTTTCTTTTGCCCCAAATCTTAATATTAGAACTACAAAGGACCACAGATCAAGAGCTATATAAATGATCTCAAAGGTCATTTAGTCCATTTTACATATGAGAATACTGAGACAGAAAGAGTTAGATACATCAAGGTCATACAGGTAGTAAAGGAAACTGGATCTGAATCCAGGTAAACCCACCAAAGCCACAACTCTTTCCACTGTACCTGATGCATCTTTTTTTCCTTTTTTTAAATAATCATACTATGTATTCTGTTCTTCTGTAACTGTTTTATTCACCTCATGTTGAGTTATAAAATTCTTTCTATATTATCAACTGCTAAGCCACTTCTTGACTCATCCCTCTATCAAAACAGGAAAGCATTTCTGTCATTCACTTATACTTTATGACTGATTGCTTACATGACTTTCAAAGTTTCAATTAAACCAGCATATAGATTTTTAAGCTTCCTCTCTGATTCATAAAACAACCATTCTTGAGGCTTCTTCATGGTGTGAAGATGTCCCTGGGTCCTCAAAAGGTTATGGACACAGGGAAAATAGAATACAAGCTTTGGTTCCTACTAAGCTGGAAAGGATTCAAGGATAAGACAGGTGGTGGACTGAATGTATGTGTATGGTCTGAAGAACAATCTATTTGAGTTTGGTAAGTCTCATCACCATAGTTCATGAATTTTGAGGGCATAATGACCCTTAAAGACCATCTTTTTACAGACAAGGGCTATCACCTATGTGCTTCATTGATCAATCACAGATACTTGATATACTGGGGTACGTTGCAGACTGAAAGGCTTTGGCCTCAGTTAAAAATTTTTCTGAAGTAGAAAGGAAGTTATTTTTCTCCCTAGAGAAATCTCTGTAATTCCTATTTTCTCTAACATAATTGATGTGTTAGTATCAAGGGGTAAATGCCTACATCAGCCAATCTAGAAAGCATCCCTATACCTAGTATAACATTTCTACCTTGAATTGTGAAGTTTCTGACAAAGAAATATGTCCTTATGACATGCCCTCTTTATTAACAGAAGTATTCGTTTACACAGTTTAGTAATAAGTACCGTGAGGAAAGAACATAGGAGCACAGGTTTCAAAGTTGAATGGGACCTTAGAATCATCTGGGCCAGCCTCCTCATTTTACAGATGAGGCTAATGAGGTCAAAAAAACTAAGTGATTTGGCCAAGGTTACTCAGATACTAAGCAGCCAAGCCAGGCTGACAACCCCAGGTCTTGTAACTACACATTCAGTGCTTTCCACACTCTACTACAAATTCATGTCCTCTACTTCCCAGATGGTCTCTTCCATTCCGCCCTGAACATTCCACCCACCAGCATTTAGTACGGTACTATATACAAAGTAAACACAAGAAATACTTTTTGAATGACTATTACGGAAACTTTCCACTCCTTTTAATTTAAAAAAAGCACATTAATATATTACCTTTCCAAATACTTTAGGGCCTCCCTTTTCTGGGGAAGAACCGAGGCTGCCACTTTCTCAGACAGACCTATCCTAATACTATTTGCACCTTATTTAACATGCTCTAAGGAAGAGAAGGGAACAAGTAACATGTGCCAGGCATTATGGGAACCACTTTACAACATTATCTTATTTAATCCTCACAATAACACTGAGGTGATTATTATCATCCCCATTTTAAAGTTAAGGAAACTGAGGCAGAGAGAGGTTAACTGAACTACCCAAGGTCCCACAGCTTGAGGTCTGAATCAAGTCTTCTTGATTCCAGGACCAGAATAATGTTAATATTTAAATGAATGATCATTTATTAGGATAATACCAATATTCATTTAATTTCCAAATATACACAATATCACAGAATAGTTATCATTTCATAGTGAAATAGGTGTTGTCACTGGAAAAAGTGTGCGTGTGCATCTATACAATAGCACACTGTATAAACTGTGAACTAATTATATACTGTTTCATATGTGTGTAGATATATATGTATATATACATACACACATACATATTTACACACAAATATATAAGTAGTTACAATTTTTATATACACACATCCATGCGTGTGTATATATACTTATATACATACATATCTACACACATACACACACACACAAAACAATATACAATTACAGTAACAATTTATCCATCTACCCGGCTGACTCTAGTCTGCACTGGCTATACAGGTGTCACAATCCCCCACTCCCTTACTAGATTATAAATTTCAGGAAGGCAGTATCTCCTGCCTCATGTCTCATAGGTACACACATCTCCCAAATTCATTTCCTCTATAAGCTAATAGACGTCAAATCCCTTGAGGATAGATGCTTCCTTAGGGATGGATGTAAGAATCCTGGGATCCCCCCCTCCCCAAATCCCTTGACCAATGAAGCTCAGTGTCTGGGATTCACTGGACACTCTATCCCCAACACATAAAGCCTTCACAAATGGAGGATTCTAAGTATCCCATCTTGACTCTTCCCCTTCCCCAACCCCTGAGCTCAGTAAAATGCACTGCACATAGCAGAAGGCACTTGATAAATATTTTTCAACTGAAATGAATTGAACTCACTTCCCAAGATCACATGAATTAAACCAGAATACCAGAATTTTAACTTAAAATCACTGTTCAAATCCAGACTAGGTTAGCCCAAGGTCTTTTTAGTTTTTCTTTTTTATGTTGTGACATTATCAGTGTGGCAATTCCCAGTATGGAGAAGTCCCTCTATCAACAGATAAGGAACCCATTTGTTGTTTATCAAGCTGGAAGGTTGTTTGGATGCAGTGAAAGATTAATTATCTTGCCCAAAGCCACATATCTAATATATGTCAGAAGCGAGTTTTAAATCAGGTCTTCCTGATACTAAAGCAAACCCTCTATCAACCAAGCCACAATGCCTTTCCTCTTTTTAAGCAGATTACTTACTTGACTCAGTCCAGTTCTAATCCTGTTCCTTCCTCATCTATTTAAGAAGTTTCAGCCAAAGCCAAATTGACTTGCAGAGTAAACTATTTATTCTCCCACACTCCAGTCAGGTTTGGATCATGTCATTTTTGTCCATTTGGGGCAACTAGGATTTCTGACATATGTGCTATTTTCTGGAAAAAACAGAAACCTCTAAGTTTCCATTACTATGAATGAAATTGTGACTGTCCACCACTACGTTTATTTGAGGGGGAGAAACTGGGCTTTATTTCTCAGGTTTAATAACTGGCAGGAGTGCAATAAGACCCCATTAACTTTGCCCAGCCAGCTATTAGGTGACCTAAATGAAGTCTACAAACAGCTCGTTATTTCTTGGAATAATTACTAATTCTTGTATTTGGGCATAAACTCCAGAATCACCAAAAACATTAGTGTTTCATTATTACAGAAAAAGTGGACTATTGGTTAATGGGATACGATATTACAGTTAGGGAGTCTCAATAACCATCTATTGTTTAAAACCTGAAAAGATTCAGTGTTTACACAGAAGTCCACTGAAAATGGATAATTAGTTTTCATTAGCTGTGAGTATGCAATTGCTGAGTAGTTCTAACTTTGTGCCAAGCTCTCTCAGAATACCTGTATGGCATTATAGTGAATAGAACAAGGATGCCAGAGTTAAACACTAAAGAAAAAAAAGAAATGTACTTTAAGGACCTGTCTACACAAAATAATGGGGATTATTCAGGAAATTATCCAGATCCAGTCAATTCACAGAAAAGAAAAGACTCAGTGGGGAAAAGAGAGCTGCCCTTAAGCTCTGAAAAGGATGTAACATGGAAGAGTAAGATTAGACTTTTTAGCCACGGTGGAAAGAACAAGGACCAATGGGTGAAAGTTGCAAAGCAGCAGATTAGGCTTGATATAAGGAAAAACCTTTACCAGTGGAAAGTGCTGCCTTTGGAGGCAGTGGGTTCTCTCTTGTAGGTGGTCCTACAAATGAAGGTTAGATGATCACTTATCAAGTATCTAGTAATGGGAATTCTTTGGAGGATATGGGTTGGGTTAGGTCAGTGGTTCTCAAAAGTGTGGTCCAGGCGCAGCTAAAGGTTCCCAAGACCTTTCCTTTCAGAGAGTTCACAAGTTCAAAACTATTTTCATAAATCTAAGACTGTTTAATTCCTGTTATAGTAAATATAGATAGATATAACCCACATAAGCAGAAGTTCTTAGGAAAGGGTCCTCAAGTTTTAAGAGTATAAAGAGTTTGAGAATCCCTGGTCTGGATGATCCCTAAAGTCCCTTCTATCTCTATGATTCATGACTCAAAGAAGGAAGGTTAAAGCTATAAAGGGATCTTGAGATCATCCAGTTTAGCCCTTCACTCTAAATGTACCCTAGCTTATATTAAAAAACCCAGGGGCCCAGAGAGTTTAAGCAATTTGGTCAGCAGTACAGAGCATCACAGAGTGGCAGGACAAGGATGAGACCCTAGATCTCCTGATTCCCAGTCCAATGTTCCTTTCAACAAAAAGAAATGTTAAAAAAGAAAAAATGCTAAGGGGTTGGGGGGAAGGCTTGGTCACACAGAACCATTTTGATTTACAGTCCACATGGATCCACTTATTAATATAACAAGCTAATTTCTGACAATTTTGCCAGGCTTGGGCCTAGCCTGAGTCTCTACAGGGCACTACCCTCCTTCCTTCAGTGAATAAAAATGTCGTGAACAGAATTATTAAAGCAGAGAGGTCAGGGATAAAACTTAAAGCCTTCTAATGTCCTCATTAAAGGATACATTGAGATGAGCACTTCCACTCCTGAGACAGACTCTCTTCCCAGAAACATGATTTGTGACTTAAAGAGAAAATTATTGCAGGTAGGTATGACTAAGCAGCAACAAAAGAGACAAAACTACAAAAATCTCAACACAGCCCTGTCTGGCCAAGATGGTAACTTCCCACCACTCATTCTCTGACAAATGCCTCAGTAATCTGGGGTTGGTTTCTATTGTAATTAAAATGCTTATGATGGTTTATAAGCTATTACAGGCAATATTTTATTCCATCAGTCCCTTCGGGAAAAAAGTCACTGTAAAATTACTCCACCCAAATACAGGGCAAGAAACTAGTGAGACCCCTACATTTCTTTAGGCATATTAAGATTCTTGACTTAACAAAGTATGTACTAATATTGGGATATACGTACAAACTTAATATGAACTTTAACTGCTCATCCAAGAAATTTAAGTCATACCTCTGATATAGATTACTCCTGCAGTATGAGATGTCCACTATATTTTTTCTTTAAGGAAAAATCTCTAGTTGTTTAAGTGAGACTTACTTTCCTTGCTATCTTTATCCTAAGGTTAAAACATGAAATCACAACTATCCCCAAATAGATATGGCAGTTAAAAAAAGTAGAGCATATCTTCCAACCCCATCTCTATCATTCAATACCTGGATGATTTTAGATAAGTTATTTCACACCTCTGTTTCGTCATCTGTAAAATGAAAAAGTTGAATTCCAAAGCCTCCAAGTCCTTCCCAGCCTTAAACCTCTGATCCTATGGGTGTGGAACACTATCAGATATAGTTAATGTGTTGCTAAGTTTCCGTGAGTAATTTCTCTTTTTTCTTTTCCTTCTTTGTTATAGTGATCACTGAGCAGGAGAGGGAGAAGATATATCTGGAAATAAAGATACTGTAAAAACAAATTTGATGTGTGTGTATTTTATATAGAGATATCTATCTACATATTTTTTAATCTCTGTTCTGTCACTCATCTGCTCCATGACCTTGGGAAAGTCACTGTACCTCCCAGAAACTCTATTTCCTTATCTATAAAATGATGTGACTAGATTAGATCTGGAGGATCTTAACCTTTTTTGTGTGTCAAGGAAGGAAATGCTAAATTTCAGTTAGAGGTTAGTGAGAATCAAGATGTGAATTATTTTCCCTTCCAATTTCACAGACCCCCTGAAACCTATCCAGAGATCCCTTGGGGTTTCTGGACACTGGAATAAGAAACCCTGAATTAAATGGTCTTTGAGATCCCTTTAGATCAAATTATAAGGTACTAAGAGCATAAATGTCCAGATATGCTTACCACAGTATGGACAGAGATAAAACAAGTAAGAATAAGTACCTCAAACAAATACATATTACATCATTAGGTATCACTAAAGGGAGGTACTATTTTTATGGGTGACCATTAAAAAACTGACAGAGCAGGAAAAACCTGGTTTGCCTTTCTTTGTACCCAAGCAAAACTACAGAAATATATTGGGGTGGGGGGAGGTGGAAGAGCAGGGAGAAGGTGTTTTCCATTTAAATGTTTCCTTTGGGAGCTAAATTTAAAAACAAAACAATGGACTTGGCATAGTCAATGTGGCTAAAAGGCCAGAGATGCAAAGAACACCAAGAAAAGAAAATCCTCTCTGGTCTGCCCCTAAAAATCCCTACCAAGAGGCATTATTCATCCTCCAGTGCCTCACCCCAATTCCTGAGCCTTGTATAGCCCAACAGTGTGATCTAGTGGGCAAAGCATTGGATTTCAGGTCAGTGGACCTGGGTTAGAATCCTGCCTATGCTACTTACTACTTTAGTGTGACCACCTCTTTCTTAGATGGGGTTAGGAAAGATCATCTCTAGAACCCATTCTAGCTCTAAATCTAGGATCTAGGATCCTGGGTGGGGGTTGGAGTTAGAGAAGAGAAGAGCCCATAGACATCTATGTCTTCCCCTTTGAAAGGAAGGCTGGACACAGAACCAGAAAACCTGTGTTCCAATCTCTCCTCTGTTTCTTACTCCCTGTGGGACTATGGAGGTGTCAATTTACCTTTATGGACCTCAGTTTTCTCATCCCTGGAACATAATGCCTTAATACGTTTGATGATTAACCTATAAAATGAAGGGGTCGTATGAGATCCAGCTTTAAGTCTACGCTATGATAACTAGGTAGGAAAAAGAGGGGCCTCAGTGATCCCAAGGACCGGAAGAAGACATCTGGTATGACAAGAAGGCTGGATTTGAAGTCAAGACTCCCACAGCCTCGCCATTTTCTACCTGTGCATTAAACTTTGGACCAGTCACCTAACCTTTTCTGGAACTCAGTTTCTTCATCTGTGAAAGGAAGGAATTAGACTAGATGATTCCAAGATTTAAATCTATTTAAATCTACCCCTCATGGGTGGGGAGGGGAGGAGGCTGGAGGGGTCCGTATCCTTTCGAGTGGAAGGAATGCTGGATTTGGAGTCGGGGAACCTGAGGTTCGAATACTGGCTCTTCCACCGACTCCCTGCGTGACCTTGGGCAAGTCGCTTCCCTTTTCTCGGGCTCTCTTCTGTAAACTGAGCTGGGAAGGGGCTGGTGTCCAGGACCCCTGAGGTCCCTCCTCCTTCTAGGTCTAGGCACCTTCTCCCAGCACACGCCCGCGGAGCTGCCAAGTTCCCACCTTCCCTTTCCTAATTGCAAAGTTTGACTCCCGCCTCGGGGGGTGGGGTCGGAGCTCCTCCAGGCTGGGGAACAGCCACGGTCTCTGGTCCCCCCTCCTCACCCCCCGGCGCCCCTACCTCCTTCACTCACCGCCACAAAGCCGGAGGAGGAGGCGATGAACACTCGGATGACCATCGTCTCACTTCATCCGCTGCCCCTTTACTCGAGAGTAGCCGGGAGGGGAGGGGAGAGGAGGAGGAGGGCTAGACAGTGCCGGCTGGACCCCCAGCGACTCTTCGCCGGGTTGGGGAGTGGGGGGGGTGGTGCTGTGCTCCAACGGGAGGCGCGAGCGCGGGCTGAGGATGCGGAGCCGAGCGGAACGAGTGCTGCAGCCTGACGTCTCCGAGGACTACGGGGATCTGGCTTCTACCAGCGCCAGCCGCCAGCCTGGGGAGATATGAAAGAGGGGAGGGGGGCGGGGGAGGCGGCGAGCCGCAGGGGCTGGTGGGATTTGTAGTTTGACCCGCTCCCCAGAAGGGAGGTGGGAAGGCAGCTTTGCGCCAGGTCTGATGAGTACGAATTGGGTTCAAAGAGGACTACACTGGAAGGGCCTTCGCTTGGTAGTCTGCTCCTACCTTTTTCAGAGGGTGAAACAGAAGCCGGAAAAGGGAATGTGCCCAAACTCCTTAAACCTCAGTTTCCTTCTCTGTAAAATGGGGTGGGGGGGGGGGGGGGGAGGGAAGAGGTGGTGACGCGGGTGGAGGTGGAGAGCTGCAAATAAGAGGGGAGGTCAATTACCAGGTCTCTTAGGGCTGTGTCAGTTTCAGATGTAAGTGACTTGCCAAGGTTACATTTGTAGCAAGTGGAAAACCTTGAATTGGAACCCTAATCCTGTAGAATCCAAATTTCTCACTCCTTAACACCCTTCACATATATTCTGAGCAGGAAAGTAACCGCTGAAAATTTAAAAAAAAAAAAACCAAAAAAACGCAAAACAAATAAACCCCCTAATGAGGAATTCTCGCGTGGGTGGACTCTATTCTTCTCCAGAACCCCACCTGGAAAACTCGTCCCGGAATCCGCCGGGCAAATGCTTCCTGGAGGGGAGGTGGGCTGCGGCTGCCGCCCGCGCTGAACTGGGTTGTTCTGCAGGTTACTCGGTAACTGGTTGAAGTTTCTGATATTTTTTTTTCCTTCAATGAGATGAAAGTTGGAAATGCAATCGACTTTTTAAATAGTAAAATTGTGGTAGAAGAAAATTGAGAAGCTTGAAATACAAAAGTACATCAAAAAAATGAGAATCACACTCCAGCAGGGTTTTACTTCATTGCTTCTGATATCTATAGTTGAGGCAAATGTGTGACTTTTTTTTAAGTGCACATTTTCCAGCACGTTTCTAGGAGGGAATTATTGAATGGGTGCCCATTGTACCGGTGGCTTCAGTTGTGCAAAATGGCAATTCGTTCATGCCTGGCTACCCTGTGAGACGCTTTTCTGTGTCCTCCCATAAATCTCTCAGGAAGCCCACCCAACCAACTTTCTGAGGAGCCACCTTTGAGTTCTTTTTATACTGCATGGACACCGGTGGAACAAGTGAGATGTCCGTTTATTATCTCCACTTCCCTATGTGTCCAATCCATCTTCTTTTGTCATGCATGTATGCCATTTATATTGTTAATACTTTAGGAATATTCTATGACAATAAGTACAAGGCTCTTCCTGTGTGGTGGGAATGAACTGTTTTCTACCTGTTGTGCTATATTTACTTTCTTATCTCAGCAGGTGAGGTTAGCCCAGTTCTGATAAAATGTTAATTAATAACCTGGACAAACCGAGAGATAGAGACAGAAAGAGAGAGGAAGACAGAGAGACCTACAGATAGTCAGAGACCTGGAGACAGAGAGACAGAAAGAGACAGAGACATACAGAGAAAGAGAGAAAATCAGAGAGCACTAGCAGTCTGGTGACTTTCCAATATAAATATTGATAGGTTTTTTTGTTTGGTTGGTTTTTTAAGACGATAAAGGGTTGTTACTTGTAAGAGAAAGCTTTATTTTGTCCCAGAGGGCAGAATATAGAGCAAAGGGTGAAAGTTGCAGTTTGATTTAACTTAAAAATAAGAGAAATTTTCTTAACAATTAGAAATGTCCTCAAGAGGACTCATGCTGTGGAAAGTAGTGAGTTGCCCTTTTTTGGAGGTCTTTTGTCAGAGCCAGAATGACAACTTGGCAAGCATGATGTGAAGGAATTGTTGTTCAGCTATGGGCTGGACTAGTGAACCTTTGAGGTCCATTCCAACTCAGAGAGTCTGTGATTCTGGGAATACATTTTTTTAAAATATTGTTTATTTCTGTCATTATTATTGTTGTGGTCTTTTCATGATGCCAGTCTTTGAAATAGTACAGTGGTTATAGTCTAGTTCAGCAACAAAAATAGTTTCTTGTGGGGAACTTTCGGCTGAATGTTGAATGTGCCCTGGTCCCTAAATGTGGGGATGGGGTGTGTGTGTGTGTGTTTCATTACTATTATTGCTATAACTTTGCAAGCTAGGTTTAATTTGGTTACCACAATAATACAAAATAATGGGTACAGGATGTACGGTTTTAAATACTGATAACATACAAGACTTAAGGAGGAAGTTGAATCAATTAATTCTAATCTCAAGAGACATCTTTATAGGATTCTAGATTTAGTCTGGAAGGGACCTCAACGGCCATCTAGGTAACTCCCTCATTATACTGATGAGGAAACTGAGGCTCATAGAGATAAAACGTATTATCCACCAATTAACTGAATAGCTATTTTAAATATTCTGGCCACTCACCTTTTAGGATTCTATCTTTGGAATTTGACTGTATTCAATGAATGATACTGTATCAGTCCTTACAGATCAGGCCTAAATATATACTATCCATACTCTCAAGAGATTCAGCATGAAATAACATGAACATTCACTAGACACTCTGGGATTCTGCCTGTTCTACATTGTTCTAAACTGATCATAGTGAATATGTAACATGACATTGCTTAGGAAGCAGGCTTATCATATCTGTAGGAGGAATGTGTAAAAGCTGAGAATAAATGCCACTTTGTGGCCAACTCTTACATTTTACCTTCTGACCCTTTCTCCCATACCCTAAGAGGAAGAGCAGGGTTGGGGAGTCTCTCTTCTCTGCCATTGGCTTGATACCCTCACTGACTGTGTTCACCCCATTTGGAGGTGCCAATGACCAACACTCCAGTTCCATTTAACCACTTAAGGTAGTGTTAGCTTTTACAAAGAGGTATATATAATTCAAAGATATGGCAAAAATCTATATTGAAATACTTTCCCCATTACCTTGGGTGAAGTGGGGCGGGGGGAATAACCAACCCTACAGAAGAATTAGTCTCACAGTTCTTTCATAACATTAGTTTTATCAGATTCAAGTTCAAATCCCCACTGAGCTAACCTCCCAGATCCTTGTTCCTGGGCTGTTTGAAATACCCAGTCTTAATTCCTGGACTCCTCAGTCTTTGTGTCTTAAGCTCCTATGTTGGAGACTCCATTCTCTGTACCTAGAACTGAAAATGATGAAAATACCAAAATCTCAAGCCCACTTCTTGGGACCACATGACCTCATGGTCACACAGTGTCATCTGCTACAAATAGGGACCTTTACCCTCAGATGGGAATGCAAGAAAAATTCCTAACTGCTCTAGCAGGCAGTTTACTGTTATTTCAACTATGCAGCCCATGGGAAAAGGTCATACCTAAGCATAGTAGGTCAATATAGAATGTCCACATATACACCAGTTTTCCTGTCTCCAAGAAGTAGGTCTCCCAGCATCTTCCACAGGTAATGTCATTTTAGGTGGCCTAGGCATGTAGCAATCCCTCATTTAAAATGTCAAAGGTGACACATTTGCCATCTGATTTGTGACTTCCTTATCACTTGTCAACAAGCATTTATTAAACACTTACTATGTGCCAGGCACTACTCTAAGCCTGCAATATAAAGAAAGATAAAAACATGATTCCTGATCTCATGGAGATCACATTCTAATTCTAACCATTTGTTCAAAAAAAAAAAAAGATGGCTATCCAGTTAAACAAGTTAATATGACAATTGAGTCTGAGAAAGCTAATGGAGTAATGAGTAATTTCTTCCTAAGCCACAGAGCTATATCTGTATCCGTGTATATATCTTTCAGATAAGACAATTGGTGCTCAAGTTCTAGTCATAAATTGCTGGAAGTGACTTACATTAGACTGACAAGACTGCAGATATTTATTGAAAGATACACAGTCAGAATCAGGTAGCCCCATGGTCTATTCCCTCAAGCCCAAAGTGGCAGCCCCACTTAGCAAGGCTGGCTTGCAGCTTCTTGTACTCTAAGGTATGCTAGGGGCACCACTAATATCAAATATGTATGGCAGCATACAGGACCCTGTCCCAGTGCTGAAATAACTTTAGCCTGCCCCTCTCCCCCAATTCCATCCCATCCTACAAAAAAGAGATTTTTATACCAAAGCAGAGTTGGATGGAAAAATACTCACAAGACCCTTCAATGATCTCCTGGGAAAATAGTATAGACCATACCTCATGGGGAGGCAAGAGGCTAGGAGAAACTTGTGATAGGAAGGAGTCAGCTTATCATATTTCCAGGAGGAATGTGCAAGAGCTGAGGAAGACTGCCACATGGCAGCCACAAATGGTGATTCCAAACTTAGGCCTCTGTGAAAATCTATGAATATGTATGTATAGGTACTTTATGTGTACATATACTTGTGTATGTGTATATATATATATACATACATACATACAACACATATATAATATATGCTTATTATATATATGCATGTATTTTCTCCAGTATCTACCATTAAAACATAAATTCTGGAACTGTGCTTGTCATATCTTCTATAGTTTTCCAAAGTGGTAGTATGGTATCCTATATGTAGTGAGTCTTCAATAGATGATGACAGCTCTTTCCCTATAAATCAAAGGTTCTCTTTTTATTTTATTAATTTATTTTTGTCATGGGTTCCTTTGTCAGTCTAATAAAGCCTATGAACCCCTTCTCAGAATAATATTCATAAATGTATAAAAGAAAATACAAATTACAAAGCAGTTGTGTTTTTTAAGTTACTAAAATAATAAAAAACAACAAATTCACAGACTTCCTTGAACTCTATAGTATTTATGAACATCAGGTTATGAATGCCTACTGTAGATAATATATTTATATTATCTTTAATGTATAAAATAGCAGGTAGGTGGCAAAGTTCCAGACTTAGACTCCAAAAGTCCTGAGTTCAAATCAATCCTTAGACACTTATTAGCTTTGTGAAATTGGGCAAGTTATTTAACCTTTGCCTGTATCAGTTTCCTCTTCTGTAAAATGAGGTTAATAAAAGCACTTTTCTACCAAGATTGTTATGACAATAAAATGAGTTAATATTTGTAAAGAGCTTTGTAAACCTAAAGTATTCTGTAAATGCTAGCTATTATTATGGTAATGATGTAAGTACACTATTGATCAATTTATCATTTGACATAGGGATTATAAACTGTATCATCATATGTCAATATGTATGTGTATATGTCCACCTGTATATTTTTGTAATATAAAGCGTAGAAAGCCAGGCTTGTGTCAGTTTCTTTATGTGTGTTTGTCCTTCGTTGCTGAAGAAGACCATGCCATCAGAGAAATAATGGCATGACTTACACTTGACTTTGTTTTGAGTGATGGAGGGCTGTGTAGGCCACCAGCCTCACTTCTCCTCCAGAGTCATCTGAATCCAGTGACCAGATATTCATCAGGATGACTGGAGTTGCCCCAGGATGAGGCAATTGGAGTTAAGTGACTTGTCCAGGGCCACACAGCTAGTGAGTGTCAAGTGTCTGAGGTGAGATTTGAACTCAGATCCTCCTGACTCCTGCACTGGGGCTCTATCCACTGCACCACCTAGCTGCCCCAAGTCTCTTTGTGCAGTGTCACTCATAGCAAAGGGATTAATTAAAAGATTTTAATAACAGTGATCATAGTCATACTTAAGTTAAGAAAGTTCTAATTAAAGAAAACAACAGTGAGATGTAGCCATGTGACTGAAAGGAAAAAAACAGAAGATTCATTGCTTTCTGTTATTTTGTAGACTCAGGCAGACAGAGAGAGAGAGAGAGAGAGAGAGACAGAGAGGACAAATAGATGATAGAGAGAAACAAAGAGATACCTTTAATGCAATGTGAAACTGATTATGAGAAATGGCTTACACAGAGCCTTCCACTAGTTTGAATTATTATCCTTCCATTTAGGAGAAGCAGGCAAATCACCGAAAACAAAACAAAACGAAAAAAAAATCCAAACTCATAACAAGAATTTAGTCAGGAAAAAAAAGAAAGGAAAAGAAACAAACAAAACCTACTCCTTAGCAGGCTATATCGTGATCTGTATAAATTCAACCCCATCTCCAGCACCAAGGTACCAAGATCTCTGTGCGTATGTGTGTATGTGGTTTTATTTTCATTTTCCTAAAGTTATAATGGCTGGGGGGAAATGGGAAAGGGATGGGTTAGGTCAAGGGTGGGGAAACTGCAGCCTGAAGTCCACATGTGATCTTCTAGGTCCTCAAGTGCAGCCCTTTGACTGTATGGATTCCATCAAAGGGTCACACTTGAGGATCTAGAGGACCACATGTGGCTTCAAAGCCACAAGTTTCCCACCCTGGTTAGGTGAATGGGGATAGTGATGGGGGAAGAGAATTTATTCACAGTGAAGGGAACTTAATAGTAGAAGCACCTAAACAGAGTTGGGGGTGGGGGGAGGCAGGGACTATCCTCAAGTAAAGGCTAGAAAAATAATCAATATTGCATTTATTAAATCCCTACTATGTGCCAGCACTGGGTTAGGTGCTAAATGACTACTTGTTAGGAATGGTGTGGCGGTTTAGATTCAGCTAGATCAGAAGTTCTCAAAGTATGCTCTGATGAATTCTGGAGTTCCCCAAAATCTTCTCAGGGGATCTTCAAGGTCAAATTATTTTTCATAATGATACAAAGAATTTTTTATTTCTAATACATTAAATATCAATAAATATAACTAGGGATGTGCTGGAAGTAGCTTGAATTGCTCCCAAGAGCAAATTGTTAAATTTTCAGTGAGAGCAAATTACTCCTCAGAAATTGACAAATACTATAAATCAGGGCTTGGTATATTGTTTTGTTTATTGTTTAGGCTTAAGAAAGTGACAGAAAATACTAATAAGGCAGATTAAATTTAAAAGTGTGTCCTACATCTCTTCACCACTACCCCTCCCCTACAGCTGGTTGTTAAACATTAACCAGCATACTGTTGGATATAACCCCACATAGAAAAGATCATTAATTTTTAAGATTGAAAAGATTTTCAATGTTTATGTTACAACAACGTGAACCTAATGTTTAAAGTTGGAAAAACTTTGAGAACTGCTAGAGTAGGTGATTTCTGAGGTCCCTTCCAACTCTGAGATTCTGTTATTTTCTACCAGATAAGGCTATGTAACGAGTTAGCTGCATTTATTGTCTGCTCTTATTGAAACAATCCCTAGTCTCAAGGAGCTTAGAATCTTAGAGTCAAGGATCTACCAACAGAGGCTTATCTTCTGATGAGAGACCATCTTTGCAATACCCCCCATATCTAGAATACTGTACAATGAAAGCTGAAATTCCAAATGATGGCTCTAAGACACTCAAGTTTCTGAATCATCACAGAAAGATTAAGCAATGCCTTTGACACTGTATTTGTCTTAGTAAACAGTTTTTAAAAAGGTTTTCAACATAGAGTTGAAATTAAAAGGGTTTTTAGATTAACCGGATTATTAAATGAGCAGCATCCTTCCCTCTATTTCTGAGATATGTCAGCAATCAAAGTTTTACTATATTTTTGTCCTCTTCCTATGGGATCAAATAACAAAAATCAATTACAGCAAATCAAAAAAGCTTCAGAATAGCTAAGAAGAAAAAAGTAAAAGGCCCATCTGCTGCTAACTTCTAAGAGCACCAACCTTGCAAGGTTTTTATCTTGGAAGATTCCCTCAACTTTAAATTTCTCTATCTTTAAGTGTGTACTTTAAAACTAAATCAGGATTAGATATCATGCTATGAGATTGTTCTTCTACTTCTGAATTTATTGCTGAAAGAGAAAGCTTGGTATCTGTTTGTATAACATTATGCAAAGTAAGTTATAGGAATTTCCAAGGGCTAGACAATGCTTTCTAAAGAATGATTTTCAGCTTCTAAAATTATTTCCCTGTTGCGTTAAAGGGAGATGAGTATATTTAGATTACTATTGAAATGCTGAATCCTTTTTGATCTTTCACAATAATATTATAAATGAGTTTCAGGTTTTTGTGTTAAGAATCATTTATCTTTTCATCCCACAAGAAATTTTAAATAAGATCAATGCAGGTATAAGTAAGAGATAGCAAAAAAAAAAAAAATGCTAAAATGTGTTTTTTTTAAATCCAATTTCTCTAACTTGAGTGGTTTTAAGGAAAATGAAAAAGCTGAGATCAGATTTCTATTTTTGTTTCCAAAATAGATAAGTTCCTCTATGTGTGGCAGACTGACTAGAACCCTGTACTTAAATACAAGAAGTTCTAAGTTTAAATCCTCCTACAGATAATGATTAGGTAAGTCGCCTTGGGCAAAGCACTAAACTCCACTAAACCTCATCTATAAAATTTCCTTAGAATTGACTAGAGAATCAAATGAGATAAATTCTATAAAACATTTTGTAAAACAGAAAGCACTAAATAAATGTGAACTATTTTTATCTGTAAAATGAGAGGCTATACTATAATATCACTAGGTTCTGTTCCAGTACTAACATTCTATGAGTCAAGGGAGTGGGAGGCATAGTAATGAGATGTAATATTAGAATATCCTCCATCTCTTGTTTATCACCATTTCCCCCAGTTTGTGTGTCTGTTTTTCCTGCCTAATTCATAAGGAGTTTAAATTCAAGGACTAGATCTACCTTAGTTTAAGCAACAACCATTAGATAACCACACTTATCAGATAAGATTGGGGTATAGATTCTTTAGAAGGAAGCATTTTCATATATAGTACTCCAATGCAGCTGTGGTCTCATTGGTATAGATTACCCATCTATGCCTGGGCGACTCTTGACTATATTTTTCCTTAAATTTGACACGAGCCAGCCAAAATGCTGAAGTCCTTCCTTAGTTGACACTGCAAAGGTACCAGGAGAGGACTCTGCTACCCATCCATCATCCCTGATTCTTGTCTTCTGACCACATTATTTTCTCTTCTGTAATGGTAATTATGAGAGTCAAAGATCTTCCCCACCCATTATTGGGCTTGTCCATTGAGGGAATTAGGGGAGATCTGTTTTGTAGGAAGGCCCATACCTTTTGTTAGTTTCTAATGAGGCACTGGTTCTCAAGGGTTGTGATTCCCTCTGGCTCTGAAAAGTGTATAAATACTCTGAGGTGAGGTTTTACTTTGGGGCTTACTCATTGGAACTGTTTCTTTGGCCAGATGAGACTCTGGGCAGCTGTTAAGGAACCTGTCCCCCTTCCCCCTTATCCCACTCCCTTTGTAAATCTAGATGTTGGTGCTTCTTCCTCTGGTAACTATGTATGTATTGTCAGACAGTTGGATCTGTCTGTTAATCTGTGATGCCTGTATTGCTTACGGTCAGACAGTTAGAAGCCCTGTCTGTTGGTCTTTATTTCCTCTGTCTGTATTTTCTCTGAAGTTCAGGGTGTTGACTTTTTCTCCTAAATTAAATGAATGTTATATGTGATTGTTGACCTCTCAAAAGTTGCTTTTCTTTTAGAAAAGCCGATCTAAGAACCTGTACAGCAGGCGCCCCTGTGTATGCCAGGGTGCTTGCTTTTACATCTTCTTATGACAGTTTCTTGATGAAATGTTTCACTCCTTTTGTTCTTCAGAGTTCTGTTCACTGGTCATATGTTGCAACCTACTCATGCCCACATTGTAATAAAACCCCCATTATAACATTGGTGCAGAGACCACTGATAATAACCATGTTGTAGACTTTCTGTGTGATGCAATATATCTCCATTACTGTGAAATATGCCATTACCTACAATAGGACTAAATATATGACAAACTTTATACTAAACTTTTGGGGGAGTGTATATAGTAGATATGGAATGATGGTATAAGGTCAAGATATAAGGATGATGAGGTGTTACCTAGAAGTATATCTGATGAGAGTAGGGGAGCATGCACTTACCTGGTGAAGAGCTGATCTGGGTTAAAAGGGCTTTATGCTGAAAAGAGAGAGAGAGAGAGAGAGAGAGAAAGGGAGAAAGCTGCCTAGAAATATTTGTTAAATAGATGTAGTAGAGAATAACAGGCATACCATAGAAAGAAAAATTATACTAGACTTACTCAATAAATGAAAACAGAAAAAGAACAATACCCATTACGTCAAGTTTCAGTGTACCACAAGGCACCTATGGTATAGAAGAAAAAAAGAAGAGAAAGAAAGACACATTGGATTTGGAGTCAGATCTGGCTTTAAATACTAGCTCTGTTAACTCATTAATTGTGTCACAGTAGGCTAGTCATTTTGTCTCTCAAAACTTCAGTTTTCTCATCAGTAATATGGGAGTAATCCTATCTGCCCAGCCTACCTCCTAAGGTTATGGTGAGTACTGAATAGCAAGCATAAAGTACTTTACAAAGTGCCAAGCAATAAATATTCAATAGTGGTAGTAGTGACGGTGGTGGTGGTGGTGATAGTGATAATAATAGTAGTAGTAATAGTAGTAGCACTAGTAGTAGTAGTAGTAGTAGTAGTAGTAGTAGTAGTAGTAGTAGTAGTAGTGGTGGTGGTGGTAGTAGTAGTAGTAGTAGTATACCAAGCCACAGAGTATTAAGAATAAGTGAAATGAGCCAGAGATCTTATTGCAGGGAGGTAAATATGAACTCATCATCACCACTGAAACTTAATAAGTTAAAAGTCATGACTAGACTGTAGCAATGGAGTGATACAATTTAAAAGAAACAGATTATATAAAAGGGTGGTAGAGTGACATTTTATGTAAAAGAAATATTCAACTGTGTGAGAACCCAGAGATCTGAAGGGGAAAATCTGGTGGAGAACATTTGAGTAAAGGGAGGGGAAGGAAGGAATAACCATTTACTGATTTGTCCTACTACGGGCCAGGCACTGTGTTAAGGGCTTTCTTTTTCTTATTATTTAAAGCTACTATCTCATTTGATCCCCACAACAACCCTCAGATAGAGGTTTAAATGATTTGCCCGGCATCCCATAGCTAATAAGTGTCTGAAATCCAATCTGAGCTCACATCTTCCTGACTCGAAGCTCAGTGCTGTATTCCCTAAACCACTCAGCTACTTCTAAGGATCAAATGAGAGAGAAATAGAAGCAATCATATAACATGTATAGACTATAATAGGCTATCAGGCCAGCTAGAAGAAATGGAAAAGATTGAGAAAACTGAGGTTCAGAAGGTTGTGTTAAATTAAGCGTAAGGTTGCATGAATAGTAAAAGGCTGACCTGGGAACTGAACCTAGGTCTTCTCTGACCTCAGGCTTCACTTAACATTTAACTTCCCTGGCCCTCAGTTTTCTCATCTATAAAATGAGGGGTTTGAAGTTCATAGGAACATAGAACTGGAGAGAGAAGACATGTGAGAAAAAATTTAGCTCTAAATTCTAAAGTCAGATAGATTAAATCAAGGGGGATGGAAGACTCCCAAGAACAGTATTTCACAACATTATAGGAAATTATTCTGTTGAGGAAGAGGAGAGAAAAGAGCCCAAAGAACTGATTATTAGAGAATTATTATTATTAACTATTAGAGCTGCACTGAGAAATCATGGACAAGCTCAGATGTTTAAAAGACATGTACAAAAGATATGTCCAGGCAGGCAACTCAGGACAAATCCCAAAAAGTAGCTCTGTCTTTCAAGAACAGTGCCAGGAAGGATAAAGTCTAGATTGAGAGGATGCTCATGATAAGTACTGGGGAAAACAAAAAGGGCTTTTAAAGGTACAATGAGGACAAGAAGATGATCGAGGAAGGGATAAACGTGCTGCTATGGGTAGATAGGATAATGATAATGGACAGTTGAGAGAAGGTTGAAATACTTAACACTTATTCTGCTTCAGTTTTCTCTATCTAAGAGAATGATCTTCAAACTGGAAAGAAGAGAAAGGAGAAAAAAATAGATAATGGGGAATTAAAACCCAAAATTTAGTGAAAAAATGCTGAGAGTACCAAACAGCCCTTCATAAGTTCAAGTTACTAGACCAGGGCAAGCTACTTCCTAAGATTCTGAAATAACTTACAGATGTCATTGCCAGACCATTGTTGGTGCTATTTGAGGAATCCTGGAGAGAGAACAGGATCATAGTGAAATTCTCATAAAGATGCTGGGATTATTTAATGGAAAGTTTGTGACCATTTACAAAACAAAGAAACCATCATTAAAAACCAGCATGGAGTTGTTAAGACACAGTTATGACCCAAACTGGAGCCCATCCCTCTAATTGGAGAGTTCCTCCCAGCACTTCCATTTAAGGCCAACCATCTCTTCATTTCCCACCAGACTTTAATCCTCTGGACTTTGCCCTCTGACCCTTTTCCCTGCCCTTTTAGTTTCCTATTCTATATTGTCTTCTCTAGAGGAAATTAAGCTCTTTAAACTTAGAAGGAAGCACAGAAAATCAGGGTAGCTTTGAAAATGATGTGAAGTATTTATTACATAGTTTTTAAAAAAGTAAATGACATGAAATGGAAATCCATAGTTTTATAAATCATTTTTTATGTTGTGCTATGTACATGGAAATGGGGTTTTTTTTGTCTTTTTGTATTTAAGTTCAAAATGAATAACAAAAATTAAAAAAAAAAAAAAAAGACAAAGTCCCCCCCCCCCTCTCCAAAGAAGAAAGCAAGTTCCTTGAGGGCAGGGACTTCATCTTTCTTTTTGTTTGTATTTGTATTCTTAGACCTAGCATAGTACCTAGAACATAGTAAGGGTTTAATAAATGTTTGTTGATTGACTATTCACCTTGTTTGCTTCTGATCATTGCCAGTGGCAGTTCCCTTAGGCACACAATCATGGAGCTCCCCTCTTTGTTTATGACTTCAGAAGAGTATGAAGCAGTGCATTTTTCTTTTAGTTTAAAGCAAAGAGACCCCTTCCTACAGTTCTTTTACAAAGGCAAGATCTCCAACATACCCAGTCACTGGACTAGGGGAAAAAATACCCAGTGACTCTTCTTCCTATAAAAGGTCTTTTGCCTCTGAGTTTTGGTTGAAATAGGTGTTTCCTCTCTGAGAGAAAATTCTTCATTTCACAAGCATTTTATTAAGTGTTTACAGTGTACAAGGCAAAAGAATATCTAATCTCTCTCATAACATCATATCTCCATTTACATATCTGGGTCATTAGATAAGCAATGGTAATGGATAGAGGGTCTGCCTTAGAGTCAGGAAACCTCTCTGCCTGAGTTCTCACTCTTGATTTATGATATTCTATTGTAATGTTAATGGGAGTTAAAAGATCTTCCCCACGCATTTATGGGCCTCAGGTGTAGCCCATTAATGGAAACTTGGTTAGGGGAGACTTGTTTTGTAGGAAAGTCCACATCTTTTGTTAATTTCTAATGAGGCACTGGGTCACAGAAGGTCTGGATGCCCCCTGGCAATGAAAAGTGTATTTCTACTCTGAGGTGAGGTTTTGCTTCAGGGTTTACTCTTTGGAAGAAGGTTCCTGTGCCAGATGAGACTGGGTAGCCTTTAAGGAGCCCCCACCCTGCCGCTTTGAAAACCTAAATGTTGGTGCTTCTCTCTCTGGTAATTATGTGTGTATGTAATGGTCAGACAGTTGGATCCGTCTGTTGATCTGTGATGTTTGTATTGCTTATGGTCACACGTCAGAAGCCCTGTCTGTTGGTCTTTATTTCTCTGCTTGTATTTTCTCTGTTGGTATATGTGATTAAAGTAGATTGTTGACCCCTCAAAAGTTGCTTTCCTTTTAGAAAACCAGATCTAAGAACCTGTGCTAGCAGGCCATCCTGGATGTGTCCAGGTGCTTAATGGATACATCTGTGTACTTCCCTGCCTAATTCGTCATAGGAATCTTATGTTCCTATACCCATTTCAAAAGGCGGATGGAAGTCTGCCAAAGAAACCCCTCAGAGCTGTGTCTGTCTGACTTACTTTAGTCTTTGTAGTGACTCCTAAATGCATTATGTGTACCATCTAAATAAACCTGCACAAACACAAAAGCTAAACCCAGAGATCAAGGTCATTGTTCCCCAGATGAATAGCTGAATTCCTGGCTTTTCATAATTATATGTAGACAGCAATGAAATTCTCTTATATTACAAAACTATTTATAGCAGTACTATTTTTAAAAGCAAAAGACTGGAAATGAACAATGTTCCTAATGACTGGGGACTGGGAAAGAGCAGAACAAGGCATGATATATGAATGTAATGGAAATTATTGGTCAGTTTTGTTGCCATTGCTATTTTGTCTAGATCTGTGATCTTATTGGTATAGGGAACTCCTAGTGAGCAAACTCCTTCTATCAGTGCAGACAGCAGCTCTTCTATAATGTTCAGTCTTAGAGAATTGTCTGATATACTGATAGATGAAGTGACTTGCTCAGGGTGACACAATTTGTATGTGTCAAGGTCAGGAATTAAAATTAGGTCTTCCCAATTCCAAAGACAGTTGTCTTATCTACTGTGATGAATGAAAAACCTGAAAGACAGAATTTCTGGGTAATTAAAAATCAATTTATTAATTAGGCTAGGTGATAATCAATAAATTGATGGTAAGTGGTTTCTCTTGGCAACCAGAGAGAGCCTGAAAAGTGTAAATAATTCTTACAAGGGAATTCCCTTGACAACTGAAAATCAACCCTGTTTGGTGGACATTTAATGAGGAGGTGGACTAGAAGTCTTCAGTTCCTCCTACTGAGAACACGGCCTACTCATGAGACTCAGCTGTCTCCAGCAACCTGGACAGAGGAATCCATCTCATCCAGACCACTCTGGTTGGTTTTCTCCTTCATAAACTGGATCACCCTAAAGTCTAATGGAGGGGTACAAGGACAGGACTCCTTTTCCTAGGATTAAGAACTTGCCAGAATGAATTCAGTTTACAATTCTAAGTAGAAGTAAGGTCTCCTAGTTGGGTGGGGTCCAACCCAAGATGGAAGAGCATATTTCCTGAGGGTTAGGGGTAATCTCAATCAGTCATCTCCTTCAGAGATTGATCTTCCCCAGGAGCCAGGCCTCAAAGAAGAAACAGAGAAGAAAATCCTGGGTCCCAATTTAACGATTGGTTATTAATATATAATAGCAAAATAATTTTTCTTACTACTAAGCAACACTGCCTCTCTAACCTTCTGTAAGTAATGGACATGTGAGAAATTTAGAGAAATATGTAAAGACTTCTATGCAGATGCAGAAGGCCTCTAGAGCACTGAGAAGTTAGTGATTTGTGCAAGATCACAAAGGCAGTATGTCAGAAGGAGGCCTTGAATTGCCCACAATGAGGCTGGTTTTCTATCCACTATGAAACCCACCAAAAGAGCATTAGATATGACTACAATTAAACTCAGCTCAAATATAAAGGACAATGGTGGTACTAATTTAAAGCAGACATCCTTCCCTTCTACTAACAAATGGTTGAACTATAAAAGTCGAGAGTGACATACTATACAGTTTACAGCCACAATCACTCTACAGTGGGGGAGGTCTGCTTAACTATTTGGTATGTGAGTAATGTCATGTACTACATAGGGAATGCTGTTTGGAAGCGTCTATTGTATAAAAAACCCAATGTAGTAATAAAAAAAAATCTAAGTGCATGAAATCTTCCCAACCACAAGAATAGTATAGTCAGTCTTAACATCATTAATTAATTCCACAAAAATACAATAGGCAGAACAACATGTTAATGGGACTTGTTGACAATGTATTAATAACATTAATACAAAAAACAGTGCTGGCTAGAGTGACCTTTTGAGAGATAGGTATGTCTGTAGAAAGAAAATCTGCATTTGCATTATATTAACTTATGTTTGTCCATAGTATACATCTTTTTTTTCAAGACCCATTCAGTTCTGTCCAACTTAACAAATATTGAACACCATGTGCTAATCACTGTTAACTAACATAGTTGAGTTCTCATAATTTGTACCACATTTCTAAAAATTTTTCACAAGTTCTTAGTAAAAATTCCCATTGTTTGCTGTAAAACACCCTCAAAGGCAGGTAGCTGACCTTCACTTTTATAGATGTCCCTTTAAAAGAGGTCAATACTTAGCATGATGGAGTCATAAAGTTAGAGCTGGAAAAGCTCTTAGTTTCAAGCTGATCAAACTCAGTCCCTTTATTTTACAGATATGGAAACTAGAGTCCAGGGAGGTCAGATGATCTGCCTAAGAGAAACAACTGTTAAATAATAGAGCCAGAATTCAAATCCAGGTCCTCTAACTATAGATGTGGCATCCTACTCACCAAATTACCGGTCCTCCTTCTAAGACTCTTAATGTATAGTATGCATCACTTCCTTAGATAAAGTTATTAATAAAAGATTAACAACATTAAAGACACCTCCTAGGTTGATGCCTGAGCATCAACAAGATTAATAGTGGAGACATGCAAAACTTTGAGGAGGACTCAAAAAAGCCTTTCTGTAGCCATTGTCCCATACATAAATGGCATTATTTTTAGTTCACAAAAGAACTGAAAACTATTAACAGCCCTATGACAACTTGCTTCAAATCCTTAATGAAAATATCTTTGAAGTTTCTCTTCACACCCAATTAATTGGCACAAATGTCAAAAGATGGGAGTAGTTACTGTTGAAAGGGCTAGAAAAGACACACACATTAATACACTGGTGGTGAAGTTAAAAATTAGCACATCACTTCTGGAAACCAACTTGGAGTTACTCTTTAGAAAACAACCAAACTGACCCTATCCCTTGACTTAGAGAACCCAGTGCTAAGCATATACCCCTAGGAGACAGAGAGGTCTCAGATAAACCAAATAATTCAATTAGTATTTTTTAGTAGCAGCAAGAAACTGGACCAAAGTAGATTCTCATCATTTGAGGACTGGCTTAACAAATATGATTATTGCTATGCTTTAAGAATCAATAAATATGAAAAATTCAGAAAAACATGGGAAGACATATATGACTAATTCAACATAAACAATGTACACAATGACTTCAATAACATAAACAGAAAGAACAAAACTATAAAACTGAACACTGTATAATTATAATGACCAAGCATTAACAATGGAGAAGAGTTCAAAAAAATGTATTTCTCTTCACTTTTTGTACAGGGGTGGGACTATGGGTTTGAAATGTGAAGCATCCCATCTGTGTTCCAAATCCCACTGGCAATTTGCTGTTTCCAGTGGGTAATAACTGCTACTACTCTCAGAGTTCTAGGAATAATGCTGAGGGCTGGGTTATTCTAGTACAATTGATCATGAGCCCCCACCAGTATGTTTCACATTGATTACCAGCCAGACAAGTACTTTTTAGAAAGGGTATTTACTAAGCAGGTATAGAAAAGACAGTAATTACAAAACAACCACTCACTTCAACTAATCTCCCTTGTATGGACAAGGTTTCTCAAGAGAGTAAGCTCAAACTTATACTAAAGTGGTAGTGAACTACATGCATTGAGAACACATGTGTTCTCAAAGGGGTACCTCACAATTGTTGATTGCTGTGAGGTTCTTTCCATTCTTTGTAGACTCATTATGTGTTTTACTTTTATTGGGCCCTTGAGATAAGTGCCTTTGTTGAGTCCCATAGTTTATATTTCTCTTTGCCTGAGGAAATCTATTCACTAAAGTTGTCTTCGTTAGGTGTTTCTAATTTGTCCTTGATATATCTCTCAGCAACTAGTACAGACCTTGCTATCAGCCATTGCTACTATAGAAATATTTCTATTGATACCTGAATTCCAGCTCTTCTTGTCTTAAAAATTACACAAGGTAAGTTACCTGATCACAGCTGGGGGGAGGAGGTGAGAGAATCTCTCTCACCTTCCTATCAAGGGCAATCCCCTCTCAGGAGCTCTTCACAATTGGATTGGATCACAACTCAACTGAGTGGCTCCTTATTAGCTTGCTGTTTATACAAAGCCTTGCTGTGTATGACTTGTTCTTGTGGCTAGTAACAAGATATTTCCTGTGAGGCATCATTATCCAATGATCAAGGCACTATATTCCTCTCTAATTAGAACTTGCTGCACTGTTATATTTTTGATTGATTAGCTGATTGAATCACTATTCTGGGCCTTCTTTGCTTACATTGCCCTCATATATAGTTGGTGTATTGGTTGGCTTTGATAAATTACTACTGAAATTTTTTTTAAGGGAGGGCTTGTTCAGTAGGCAAATAACAGGGATACATTTGGTGATAAAGGAGATATAAAAACCAAAAAATTAATAAAAAGATATAAAGAAGTCTCTTTCTGGTTGCTTTAAATAAGGGCAAATATTTCATTACCGTTTTGTTTAGTCCTTACAGTATATTTAATATAGTTTGCCATCAATGAGTAAAATTATCTGTTTTCAATAAGTAATGTAAGGAATTGTTAACCTTGGAACACCCATAAGTCATTTATTTAAAGCTTAATTGCCGAATGATTCATTAGCCAGCACTCACACACCCAAAATGGGTTGGGCACACCTGAAATAAGGTGGCAACCTAAGGTATGTAAATAATGGCAAATAACCTGCCTTTTCACCGTATTCTCATTCTGTTATCAGGCTCACAAAGGTCAGATGGAAATAATTTAGGATGTTTACAGAAATTTAAAATATAACCAAATAGGTTTCACTTCATTCTCCCCTTTTTTCAGAGAGCAGAGGTACAAGTGAAGGAATCAACCTAAGGGTGAAGCTTTGAGAAAATCAATTTTCACAAGGATTACACCACCAGGAGGCAAGTCATTTACCATTTGAAAGAAGACAGAATCATTGCAGCAATGAATAATCAACAGCACAATAAAACAAAGAGAAAACCTAGAAATTTGGGTGGTGCTTTGTTCTTTGACTGACTCCATTTTTGCCTTTATATCTTCAGTGCCTGGTACAGTGCCTGGCATGTAGCAGGCATATAATATATATATATATATATATATATATATATATATATATATATATATATATATATATATATATATATATACATATACATATGTGACTATTGATTGACTGATTTGGTCATAAGGAGAAGAGGATAATGTTGGCAGAAGAGGACACACATGTATATTTCAGCATTCTAAATGGATATCTCAGAAGGGTGAATAAAAGAAAAGTGATCTCAAAGGTTATGGAATAAAATTTCTTTCTTTACCAAATGGCATAACTTCTAGACTAGAACAAAATCCTAAATTCACTAAGTTGAGGCAGGGGAAGAAAATCCTTGCTATTTCCCAAATCATGTCCTAAACAATGACAAGATAGGGACAGAGAAACTGAAACTGAGCTATAATATACATCCCCTAACCTTCACTTCCACACTACTACCACTCCTCATCTTGAAGAAAAGAAAGAAAGGGAAAAAGGCTGGCATAAAAGAAGACTGAGATTTCTCATGGTTTCTCCCATTCATTTTAATTCTTCTATGCAACATGACTAATGTGAAAATGTGTTTAATGAGAATGTTTATGTGGAACCCATATAAGATTGCATGCTGTCTTGGGGAAAGTGGAGGAAGGGGGAGAAAATCTAAGACTTATAGAAGTGATTGTAGAAAACTGAAAACAAATAAATTAATAATTAAAAAAAAGAGAAGATTAAGGATAGATGGGACCAGGAAGGAAAAGAGAAGCTGGTTTTCTCTCCTCCTTACCAAGATCAAATGAAATAATTTCTTTAATAAAGAAGTAAGTTTGTTATTCTGATAGAATCATAGAATTTAGAGTTGGAAGGAACCATTGGAATCATCTGGTTCTCATTTTACAGATAAGAGAACTGAGTCCCGAAGAGGTAGAATGTCTTGCCCAAGATTACACAGGCAAAACTGGATTTCAAATCCAGTTCTTCTGACTCCAAATCCAATGCCTCTTCCAATATACCACACTATGAGATAACCTCTGAAGGATTCAAGTGTGGAACAGGCTCCCAATTAGATTGTAATAAGCTTATATTTATTTAGTGTTTTAAGATTTACAAAGCATTTTTAAATGAAATAGATGAATGAATGAAAATGCATTTATTAGGTAACTTACCATGTGCCAGGCTAAGTGCTAAGTGCTGGTGATACAAATAAAATGTGAGACAGTTCTTGCCCTCAGAAAGTTTAGATTTTAATAAGGAAAATAAAACATAAAGGGGAGTTTTGGTCTATGGAGTCACAGGGATGGTATATAGAGCTACATGGCAGTGGATGGACAGATAGATCCTTTTCCAGAAGCAAAATGTTGATTACTGTGCCAACAGTAAGAGATAGACAGTAGGTGGGGGATGGACCCAAGTCTGCTGGCAGAACAGATGGAAAGATGGCTAGATGGAATATAATGCATGATCTGGTTTGGAGCAGGCTAGAAATAGTAGGCTAGGTGAGCTTACACTCATTTGCTCACCAATCAAGATAGCTTAGCTCTAGGGCCAGAATTACAAAACTGGCCAAATGAACCACCCCAGAGACTAAGAACAGGGTTTCTCAGGGTTCCACTTAGAGGATGCTATTCCAGATGGGGGGCAAGATGTCCATCCTCATAATAATGCTGTAAGTGGTATTTGTTTATTTACACTTCATAGACAAGAAAGCAGGTTTGGAGATCAATTTGCCTATGGTCATACAACTAATAAGGGTTGGAGCTAGAATTCAGATATCCATCTATGTGACTCTAAATTTAATGTTTTGTTTTTTTTTTTCAACTACAGCATACTGTCCTGCAATTCAGTGTGAAAAAAAAGAAAGTTTGCCCTTCAGGAAGGTGCCTGGATATTTAGCCTATGCACAGAATTGTCCTTGTAATAGGGATACTGAAGAGGTATTAGTTTCAGTGACACTAGGAAGGCCTTTTTTCCTTCCAAAATGCCAGCTCCCACCATTGATTGATGCCTGAAATTTCACTATTAGAGTTTCATAATGTTTATATTTATAAAGCATTTTATATTTTCCAGATCATTTTCTTCACAACTATCTGCTCTTTCAACTAGATGGCATAAACAGTATTAACTTCATATTACAGATACAGAAACCAAACCTGAGAAAGAGTCAATGATATGTAGGTGCACCTAGGTCTTCTGAACTAAGGATTATCCCCTGTTCAAATTCAAAGACAAGGCTGGGAGACAAAACGCAGTTAGGCCATCTCTGTCTTAAAACTTAATGAGAATGAGTTTATCAGAGGGGGTTTTGATAGGGAAGAGGTGGACAGAAAGAACATGAGGACAAAACAGTAAAGGGAAGGCACAGGGAAGGAGAGGCGTCTCTGGGCGTGGCTGAACAAATTATTCTTTGTGATGGTAATAGAATACTATAATGCTATACGAAATGATGAATATAAGGAATTCAGAGGAACAAGAGAAGATGTATGGACTAATACAGAGCAAACTAAGCAGAACCAGGAACAGAAGGAGAACATATGTGTACATATACATATATGTGTGTATGTGCATGCATGTATGTGTATGTATGTATGCATGTATGTGTGTATATGTTGACTACAATAATATAAGTAAAAACAATATTAAATGACATCCAAACTTGAATTATTTTAGTGATTAATCTAGGTCCTGCAGAACAGATAAGGAATATCTTTTCTTGGTAGAGAAGTATGGGGCCTGTAGGTATGGAATTTTGCATTTGCTTTCAGATTTCGTTGTGTTTTCTTGTTTTGCTTGCATGTTTTTCTTTAGTATTAGAGAGTTTTCAGTAGGAGGCAGGTAGTAGTTTGGGAAATAACTACAGTGTAAGAACAGAAGGCATCAATAAAACAAAAAGAAAAGCCTCCCAATATTTCAGAATTTTACCTAGTCCTGAACCTGCTGCTACTGCATAATTTTGCTCTTAATTATTCATTCATTCATCAAACTTTGAGCATGTCCTCGATACAAGGCCTTGTGCTATCTGGCATTGTTCCCTTGTTATTTTTTATGCATACATCTTGTCTCCCCAACTGGACCATGAGCTATGAAAGCTCATAGCTCCTCTTCTCTTTCTTTTGTTTCTGTGTCCTTCTGTACTTAGAACAGGGTCAGACACATGATAAACTATCAATAAATGTTTGTTGACTGATTAGATTGGCACTGATAATGCACAGAAACAAAGAGGATTTGTATAGTTGGTATTGGTTAGAGAAGAAATAACTCAGTAATCAGGGTCATTGAGCATTTATGGTAACTCCAAAGCTATCTTTATTTACCATACCATATAACTAGGGGACAGATATATCACTTTACAGCAACTGCTACTAATTTCCTCTTGGGAGACATTATGGAAGTCCTTTGATAGTTGGGGTGAGGGATGGGGCATGAGGTGGGGTGAGGGTTGATTTTTTGGGGGGTGTTTTTAAAGAGGGAAAGTTTTCCCTGGGCAATATCAAATGTGATATGATTGGATTAACTGGCTATTTTCTATTTTTTATGCATTTTCCTAACAGTTTACTTTCTCATGTCATATTTTGAGAAAACCATTTGTCCTGGAATCAAAAGATCTAGCTCCATGTCCTAACTCTGAAAGTTATTTGCTGTACCATACTGGGGAAGATATTTCCCCTCTTTGGGTTCCAGATTCGTTGTTTAAGATCTGGAGGTGATGATATTTGTGTTACCTGCCTCAAAGGCATGTTGTGAAGAAAGTACTTGGTAAACCTAAAAGAGCTATGTGAAGGTGAGTTATTATAATTATTACTGCCTGTAGGCACTCAATCAACTAATCAGTCAAGAAAGCATTTATTTAAGTACCTACTATGTGTCAAGCACTGCAGTAAATGCTATAGATATAAAGATGAACATGAAATCATCCCTACCCTTAAGGAATGTGTATTCTAAAGGGGAAGACAACACACACATTTGAAAAAGATATAAGGTAACCTTAGAAAGGGCACTGGTAGCTTCAGGAGACAGAGGTGTAGTGGATTACGAAAGGCCTTATGTATGTAACCCCAGTCCCAAAACCCATTGATGTGCGACTCTCATTTTATTGATAGAGATCAAGGCCCTGCCCACTTGTCTCCACCAATAAGGAAAGGGTTCCATACCAATGGATTTTGAGATTGGGATTACACATGGAAGGTGGTACATAAACAGTTATGAAGGAAACCAGGGATTCCGAAAGGCAGAGGTAGGGAGGAATAGATTACAGGCATGGGGGACATCCAACATGAAGACAGAGATGAGAGATGGACTGTCGAGTGCAAGAGACAGGAAGGAAACTACAAAGTGTGTGGGTGGAGAGTAATATACAGTAAGTCTGGACAGGTAGAATGGAGGCAGTTTGCAAAGTGCTTTAAATGTCAGACAGAGGTACTTATATTTGATACTGATGTTTATTGTGTGTAGGGGGGCAGACTTGGACTTTAGGTACTATATAAAGATCAGATAGATAAAATCATCTGGGCTTATTGTCTTCATTGTGTCCCTTTCCCCAATGTTTAGAACTCCCCAGTGCAGCACTATATGTGACCCCAGGCCAGTCATTTCGTTGCTTCCAGCCTCAGTTTCCTCATGATGTTTCTTGTAGCTCAAAATTGGTGAGTCTATGAACTATGAAATGTCCCACTGAAGGCACTGAATGAGATGTCTGCTGTCCATAGCAATTCTCCCTGTTTCTAATCTTTCCCACTTTTCCCACCTGCTCTCCACCAAAGCTTACTTATTCCAAGTGCCATCTCTTATGGGTCTTGCTTTTTATTTTCTCAGTTGAACAAGTAGGCTCCCTACTTTGAAAAAGTGGTCACTGTTAAGCTGTTAATAATGAGTGTTAAAATAATAGATCTCTTTTTCCTTCGCTCTCAGGTTTTTGATAGAGACTTTCTAAAGATCTTGAGGAAGGTGGTGTGGGTTAGATAGGTCTTGTAGTCACCCCCAAATCACCTGTTAGAAGCCTCAGCTGACTTTAAGAGCTGGATCTGCACACCAATTGCAGCAAAAATGATGTCGAAAAAAGCAATTCTTAAAAAATGCTATACTTCAAACCATTCGAAGCCACATGATTTATTCAAGACTATCCAAAGTCTAACACATAGACAGGAGACTTTACATTTTCTCCAGTAAAAGAAGAGAGTCTCAAATGCAGCCTTTTTTGTCTTTTCCAAGAGGATAGTTAAGGATTTATATTAATTATTAACACTGAATTGGTGCAAGATTCAAAGTAACATACTTCAGGGAGATTATAGAATGTACTGAGAAGTGCATGGTCAATGAAATTGTTACAGATTCACCATCAACCATGAGCACTGTTCTGTGCCAGTTTTATAATGAGATTCAATATCCTAGCATTATAGGTTTAGAACTGAAAGAGGCCTTAGAGATCACCTAGTGGAAACCTTTCATTTCACTGCTAAGGAAACCAGTGCTCAGAGAAATTAAATCACCTGCTATAATCTCAAAAATACTAAGTATTAGAGCAAGTATTTGAATTTAGGTAAGCTGATACCAAAGAACAAGTGAGGTGGTGAGGTAGATAGACTGCCAGGCATGGAGTCAAGAAAATTCATCTTCCTGAGTTCAAATCTAGCCTGAGACACTAGCAGTGTGATCCTGAACAAATCACTTAACCTTGTTTGCCTCAGTTTCCTCATCTGTAAAATGAGCCTGAGAAGGAAATGGCAAATTATTCCAGAATTTTTGCCAAGAAAGCCCCAAATGGGGTCACAAAGAGTCAGACATGACTAAAATAACTGAAAAATAACTCTGACACTAAATTCAACTGTTCTAGACACCAGAAAGGACTGAGGGCTATGCAGTTTTCAATCTTCTTCATATAAATTAGAGGTCCCCATTATGGATTTATATTCAGATAAAATTCATCCTATTGGCAGCTAAAACCTTTCAGGCAGGCATTGCTTTTCCCAAAATTCAAATGTCCAAGAAAGTGAATAGTCAGACAAGAATACTGAATAAATTGACTTAAACTAGAAGTTTTTAACCTTTTCTTTTGCATTATGGGCACTTTGGGCAGACTGGTGAAGCCTATGTACCCTGTGATAGGACCAGTTGCTTCCCTGACCTTGATGGAGTTTTCTCCCCTGATCCAGTTTCCTGGTCTGAGGGCATAGTCTGGGTGTAGAAAAAATGAGTGCCACTATATAATTCTTGCATATCTCCATCATCCCAGCATCCAACTTGAATTAAGAAGGTACTTACTTTAAAGCCATACATATAACAGACCTCTTCTCAGAATAATGCTTTTACATGCATCAAATAAAATACCTAGGATTATAAGAACTATATTGAAACATAGTAACTAAAATATTTTCTAACAAGCAAGTTCACAGACTGCCCTCCACCCTTCCCCTGGCCCAATATCTGGGTCACTATCTTACATCTGGTACAATCTATCACTTTGAGCCAGAGGGTTTAAACAAAGAGTCAGTTGTATGGGACTTTTCATGGCCCATACTTTCCATGGAGATTCCTTGGCAAAGATATTGGAGGGGTTTGTCATTTCTTTCTCCAGGAGATTAAGTAAACAGGTTTAAGTGACTTGCCCAGGGTCACACAGCTAATTAATGTCTGAGGTCACATTTGAACTCAGCTCTATCCTGACTCTAGGCCCAGAACTCTCTCCATTGAGCCACTACCTGATACTCTTAGGTAGAAGCAATTCTCTGTGCTGCTTAAAAACAGTCCTAAGGATGAAAAAATATATAAGTTGCTGGCAAGAATAAAAATCAATCGGGAAAGAAGTTCCTTAGGGTTTTAGAATTTCTCTGCAAAACTCAAATCCAAACCAAACAAACAAAACGATTTTCTTCCTTTCCAAATGGCCTATAAGTGGGTTCCAGATCAATCCACCTGTAAGCAAAGTTAACTCTTCCCCTCCCCAATATGTCCCAGCCTTGCACCAAAACTTTCTTGCTTGTAGAAGCCATGATGTTGGAGGTGTACAACAGAGGGGAAGGGTGAATTTATACTACCCCAGTTCCACCAATACACTAACCCACAATACCAGGTTAAGATCATGGCCTTTAAATGTTGAAGTACAGTAAAACTGCTAATCAAAGATGAACATCAAACAAAAGTCAGCTAAGTAATTTATCAGACGTAAAAACTATTTCAGAACAACGCAATTCAATTGCACCTACCATGTACTCAGTACTAGTGATGCAATAATTCTCTCCCAAAGATGGCAAGGGTAAGGATTCCCTCCTCACTCATCTAAGAGTGAACAAAAATATGTACAACAATGCCAGCCTCCTCACTTTTCTATTTCCTGCAGAGCAGAATTGATCCCTGTTAGGTAATTTTTCCTCACTGGAAAAAAATCCAGAATTTGGACTCTGTAGACCTGGGTTTGAATCCCAAGTGAAGGGGTTCAACCCAACCTCAGTAAAACAGCAAGGGAAGAGATTTCAGGGGTCCCACTGAGCTGTAAAAACCTATAATTCTAGGATATGTCTAAACCCATATTAACAACGTCTGATTACCAGTGATCTATTCCAAACACGAATGTGATGGAACCAGCTTGTGTTGGCTTGGGAGAGGTGACTGGTAAATTTTCAGTATAAGCATTTACACCTAGGAAATCAGCAACCACTACTAATAAGAAATTGATTGTTTTATTGTTTGTTAATACTTAAGAAAATGATGGGAAAAAAGTTAATAATGTAGATTAAACATAAAAGTATGTCCTACTACATTCCCCTCAATCCCGTTATTTCCTAATACATCCCCTCATCTCATAACTCAGGTTCTTCTGCCTCATGTTATTTGTCAGCTGTACAGATACGATACAAAGCTCGTAGCCCCCTTTCCCAGCATCAGTATCCTATGGCTGGCCCAGTAAATATGAGGCAGTATCTTAGTGGGAGGAATTCTTGCCTCTCATTACCTTCTGACTGACTACAGTGTGAAGCCTTTTCTGTTGAAACACCATGTAGCACCTGATTGGGTTTTCACATCTTCTGCAGGAGCTACAGAGGGTAGCTCATTAGCACATTTAACTGCAGCCCACATTTCTGTGAAATAGAATCAGGCTCTGGCAGAAAGCAGAGGAAGTTCCAAAAACTGGAATATTATTTTAGGCAAAACAAATATTGAAAGGAAAATACAAATGTAGTACAATCAAAATCTGGAAAATTTGCTGGAAAGGAGTAGCTAAAAGGGAGCTTTCTCTCTCAAGTTTCTTTTATAGCACTTTATTTGAGGCAGCCTAGTACAGGGTAAAAGAGCTAGGTTAACCAAAACATCCTTTTTCCTTAAATGTGTGGCCTTGGGGAATTCATTCTTCTCTATGAGTCTAACTAGATCAGAAGGTCTCAAAGTATGGTATAGAGATGCTTTGGTGTCCCTGAGACCCTTTCAGGTGAGGTCAAAACTATTTACATAATACTAAGATATTACTTGCCTATTAAAATGCTCCTTCCATTTCCAGCTACGTATCTGTGTGAGGCCAAATTTTCTTCATATACAGCAATCAAGACAACATCTCACAACAGATTGAATGCAAAAGCCAGTATGAGACTCTAGCTGTCTTCTGCTGAACTAGACATTAAAGAGATTTGCAAAAATATGTACAACAATGCTGGTCTGCTCACTAATTTTCTTTGTTTTGGAGGTTATTTTTCATAATAGTATTATTTATGTAAACATATAATGGGTTTGTTATGGTTAATTTTTAAATGAATCAATAAATATTTTAAAATAAGTAATCAGTTTTCATTTCTAATATGATAAATATCAAGAGATATAACTCATATGAACAAAATCTCTTTTCAGGGCTCAATAATTTTAAGAGTATGAAGGGATCCTGAGACTAAAAAGTTCAAGGATCTCTAGATTTGGTAACCTCTAAGATATCTTCTAGACCCAAATCCATGGCCCATAACCATAGACCATATCATAGGTCATAACCCAGACCTTCCGTTCAATCTTATATCACATTCAATCTCATGTCATACTTATTTGTCTATATATCTTACATATCATGTGGAGGAAGTAGGGCTTCTTGCAGAAAAAGAGATTTAAGCTGATTCTTGAAGAAAGTCCAGCAAGCTAATAGGGAAAATCTAAGGAGAGCATTCCAAGCATGGGAGAATGACAGTGAAAAGGAATGTCCTTGTGCAAGGACAGTGTAACTGGATTATAGGGTACTTGACACAGAATAAAGATTAGGACTAAAAAGATAGGAAGGAGCAAGATTGTGAGGAGTCTTAAATGCTAAATGAAGATTTTATATTTATTCCTAGAGGTAATAGGGAGCTACTCTAGATTATTGAGGAGGAGAGTGACATGGTCAGCCTGTACTTTAAGAAAATCAGCTTAGCAGCTGAATGAAAAATGAATTGGAATGGAGAGAAACTTGAGACAAGGTGACCAATCAGATGATTATTATTATAACAGTCTAAGTATGAGGTGATGAGAGCTGCATTAAGGTAGTGACTGTGAGGGGAGGGAAGGTGACATATAAAAGATGTCACAAAAGTAGAAATTACAAGACAACAACAAAATGGGTATGTGAAATGAATGTGAGGAAGGAGTTGAGAGTGACACCAAAGGTATGAGAAAGATGGTAGTATTTTCAACAGTAACAGGGAAGTTCAGAAGCAGGGAAAGACACTGAGTTCTGTTTTGAAGAGAAGGGGCCCCTTGTCAAAGCCTTGGTGGTGGGCACCCAAGTTAATAAGTGTACCTGGATGAAGATCCAGCAAAGAAGACTGAGAAAAAGAAATCAGAGAGGCAAGAAAAGAATCAGGAGAGAACAACATCATGAAAATCTGCAAAGGAATCTGTCCAGAATCAACAATGTCAAAGACAACAGAGATGTCAGAAAGGATACGGATTGAAAAATAGTCACTAAAACTGACAAAGAGATAATTGATAACTTTCCAAGGAGAGCAATTTAAGTCAAAATGAAGTCAGAAGCCATATTGCAGAGAGTTTAGAAGGAAGTGACAGGAGAGGAAGAGTAAGGTATCTCTTGTAGATGGAGTTTAGTTAATAAGGGAAGGACAGATATTGGATAATAATTATCAGAAATGGTGTGTGTGTGTTCATCCTTCGTTGCCAAAGAAGACCATGCCATCAGAGAAATAATGACATGACTTGCACTTGACTTTTTGTTTTTGAGTGAAGGAGGGCTGTGCAGGTCACCAGCCCCACTTCTCCTCCAGAGCCATCTGGATCCAGTGACCAGATATTCATCAGGATGACTGGAGATGACCCAGGATGAGGCAATTGGGGTTAAGTGACTTGCCCAAGGTCACACAGCTAGTGAGTGTCAAGTGTCTGAGGTGAGATTTGAACTCAGGTCCTCCTGACTCCTGCACTGGTGCTCTATCCACTGTGCCACCTAGCTGCCCTTCAGGAATGGTAGAATTAGGTGAGGGTTTTTTTTTAAAGGATTATAAAGACATGGCTGTGTTTGTTAAACAGCAAGGAAGGACCTGGAAGAGAGGGAAAGATTTAAGATAAGCAAGAGAGTAGATAATGGTAGTAGCAAAAACAATCTACTGGAGCAAATGGGAACAGAAGTGATCAAGGATGCATGAAGAGAGGTTTGATTTGGCAAGAAGGGTCACCTCCACGTAAGAGATATGGTGGAGGAAGACATAGTGAAGGGAGATATAAGTGGTTTCAGAGAAGGAGGGAAGAAAATACAGCTATTGCCTCATTGTTTTCAGGAAAGTATGTGAGAAGGAAATAGTGCCTCAAGAAGTTTGAGGAGGGATGAAAAGGTTTGGAATAACCTCTGTGACAAATGGGAGAATTTTTTTTTAAATTGCCTTGCTGCAGTAACTGCCAACTTGAAATTATGAGACATGAATTTGTAGTGGTCCCAGTAAACATGGTTTTGTGGTCACAAAGTAGTCATAGTTTAAAGGACAAGAGGGTAAGGGATCTGAGTGTAGAGGATAGTATAGAGTTTAAGTAATTTACCAATGGATCAAGATAGGAAAGGGAGGAAAATGTAGCCAGTATATAGGTGACAACCTGAGGAAGAACTGAAGGGTGGAAGGAATGGAGATCTTGGTAGGGAGGAAGATCAGGGTTAAGGGTTCTAAGGTAGAGGGAAATATTATATATTAAATATATAATAAATAAATATATAAATGATATGTAAATATAAATAAATAATTATACGATAAATAAATATTATATATTAAATATAAAAAATTATAATCAGATAAAGGAAATTGGAGTTCATAAACACCAAAGTGGAACATTTGTGAGTAATGTCAAGATCCAGGGTATGACCATCTTTGTACGTAGCTGACATTTAGTGGAAGAGTAAGTCACGGGAACTGAGTAGACTGAGGAACTAGAAAGTTAGCAAGTGATGTGACCATTATCTATCATGGTGCTCCCCTTGTTTTTCAACCACTTTTTTGACCAGGGTGCTCCCCCATGCTCTGGCAATATCAGTTAGGCTATTTTTTTTTCTCCTGAAAGATGATTGCTATTTCTGGGACTTGACTGGCACAAGGTGCTAAGACACAAACTGTGCTTCCTGAAGTCGGGGTTCTTTTAGACTTGGTGGATGAGCCTACATAAATCATCATATCCTGCCCTGCTAACTTGATGATTCCATCATATGAAGACTGGCTGAACAAATTATGGTACACAAATGTAATGGAATACTATTTTACTGTAAGAAGTGATGAAAGGGCCAATTTCAGAGAAACCTGGGAAGTCTTGTTTAAACTGATACAGGGTAAAGTGAGTACAACCAGCAGAACAATTTATACTAGGATAACATTACAAAAATACACAATTTTGAAAGACATAAAGATCTCTGATCAATGAAATAATTCTAGAGAACTGATGATGAAGAACACTACCCACCTCCAGAAAGAGAAGGGACAAACTAAATATTCAGAATGAGGAATGGTTTTGGACATGAGCAACATGAGAATTTGTTTTTCTTGACTATGTATATTTATTACAAGGATTTTGTTTTTTCTTGTTTTTGTTTTCTTTCAGTGCAGTAGAGGAGATAAAGAAGATAAAATAAATGCTTGATAATTTTAAAAAAATTAATTTTAAAAATACCTGAAAGGCTGAAGAAGACAAACTTCCTTAGCTTTACAATTTCATCAGAGGGTCAGTCCTTCATTCAAAAGTTCAAAACTCCTCCTTACCTAGAGAGTATGAGCAGAGAGGAGTCCCCAGATATATTTATTCCATTAAAAAATGCATGCTCAACTTTATCCTCATCATCATTATCATAGTCCGCATTGTTGAATTCCACTGTTCACATGGTCCTGTAGTACAGACTTGGATACAGTAACTACTAAAAATATTTTCCCAGAAATTGTAGCATCTATTATATGTAAGAATGCAAAAAAACATCAAGCATCATTTAAAACTAAGGTGTCTGTATACTTTGAAAAAAGGTCAGTTAGTGAGAAAAAGATGATGCTACTTACGTACTTGTGAAAAAGATCCAATGATACTACTCTGAATAGAAACAGAAATAGAAAACTTTGTTTTCCAAAGAAATAGTTCTTTACTAACGTGTGAATGCTTATCCTAAGGGAATTGAAAATAATAGAATATAAGCTCCTTGAGGGCAAGGGACTGTTTTATTTTTTATACCTGTATCCTCAGAGCCTGAGGCACTTAGGTGACACAGTAGTTAGAATGCTAGGTTTGGAGTCAAGAATACCTGAGTTCAAAATCGTGCCTCAGATACTTGCTAGATGTATGACTCTGGGCAAGTCATTTACTGTTTGCCTTAGTTTATTTATCTGTAAAATGAGCTAGAGAAGAAAATGGCAAACCACTTCAATATCTTTGCCAAGAAAACCCCGAATGGGGTCACAGAGAGTTGGACATGACCAAATGACAACAAAATCCCCACTGCCTAGCAGTCACTAACACATTAGTGCCTAATGAATATTAAATTCTAAGACACTGACATGGATACAAACAGAATAGAGCAGTAAGAGATTAAAAAGTTTTCTTTTTTCTCAAATACAAAATACAATTGTTATCTAACGTCATTATTTCTACTGAAATTTTTGTTTTAGATGTGCACTTGGTCTAGTAATCTGTGGAGCAGGCAAGCCAGTATGACTAAAGCAGCAAACCATCTAGAGAAAGAGAGGAGACAGGATCTACCACCAGGCAGGCCAAATCACTGTCACAACCTCCTGCTGTTCTTAGGTAGGGAAAGCCTAAGACCTTGCACCTAAGAGCTAGAGAAATAATGGTATACCTTGAATAATTGCCCTTTCTTCTAACCTTCTTCCTCAATCAATCAATAAACATTTATTAAGAATCTACTATGTGCCAGGTACTGGGTTAAGTGCTATCTCCCTCCACTTCTAGCTATCATCCAAGGAAACCATCAAATGGTTTAACATCAGAAACTGACACAGTTTTACAATTAGGAAATGGTATTAAAGAAGATGCATTATCAGCTGCTTTGTCAGTGTACTTAAAGACCACTGGACCTTTCTGTCTGACTTGCAGCTGAAACTTTTTCTATATGCGTTGTTTTCCCAATTTGAATGTGAACTACTTGAGAGCACAGACTGACTTATATTTGTCTCTACCCCCAGTCCTTAGCACGGTACTTGTTCATAGAAAACGATTAATAAATGTGTTTTCACTCATTCATTCATCCATCCATCCATCCATCCATCCATTCATTCATTGTAGTGTCATTTCAGCTAGCTTTTAGCAGAGATTTATGGGTATGAGGACAAAGCTGTTGCTCACTTCTCAACATGACTAGAGCTTGGAATGGCAGAAGTTTGGGAGTCTGATAGGCATCTATCAGACTATCCTCAAGGCAAGGGCTGTCCCTACTTCAGATGACTTAGTGCTCAAAGTTCCCCTTCCTTTACCGAAGCTAATGGTGAGATGTCATTTGGTAATGCCCCAATGAGAGCAGGCAAAAACACTACTTTGTCTTATCAGTGGGATTCCCCATCTTATTCATGCCAGCATTCTGTTTCCAAGTTTCCATAACCACCTTATCTCTGAGTTCATTGCTGTCAAGTATTGAGAAAGAAATTTCATTTCATTTCACCCTTATTTCTTCAAAATGCCCGCAGGAGTTATACGAAGAAAAAAAGTCCCAGGTCAAAGGACATTCCAGTTTTAGACCAATTACCAAGGTAAGTAAACTGCAATCTTTCATTCAGTGGGTCATTACTCTAAGCTAACCCAAATAAAAGAACTTAATTCAAGCATTTAAAGAGTGTAGTTTTGACATGGGTTTTAAGAAAAATATCCTTCCCTGCAGACACACTGGAATGAGAATGAACAGGAACCTTCGGGAATTCCTCTTCCCCCTTTTAGAGTGCAGACTGCTTTTTATTTCAGAATCTAAACCAGATGCCAGAGCTAGCCTTTTATTTGCTGTGGTCTGAATAGAACACTGCTTGCTTTGGGATTTCACAAAGCCCAGCAAAGGTTACTCCATAGCCCGCACTGTAAAGAAAGGCTAAACCAAGCCTGGCATCCTCTCAGCAGCTCAGCTCCAAAGGCACTGATGACAACCCTTCCCTCTCTTGGGGCCTGCTGGATTTCTGGACACAACCTTTTTTTTTTTTCCCCTTTCCCAAGGCTTGCTCCACTGTTCTGCCATCTTGTTATCTTAATTCCTACATTTATAGTAACTGTATATCCCAGATTTTACAGGACTGTGCTGATTTCAAGAAATGGAAGTATGCTTGTAAGATTACTTGACCATCCTTGGGGTTAACTTTCCCTTCTGAGGAGCAGAATGAAGAGCGAATTCACATGTCTTTGTCAGATCCTTTGGCCAAAAGAGAGTGTCTCATGTCCCACTGGAGGGTGTTCTGAATGTTGACAAACTCATCATTGCAGTTCTTGTACAAAACCATGTTGCACTTCCCGTGGAGAGAGAACTCAAAAGGAATTTCTGGTTTACCACTGAGATATTTTCCTGGCTTCACCATTTCTATTGTACTGGTATAAATTCCAATAAGCTTAACAGAGTTACAGAAAGCTTCAGACATACCAACATTTTTCACACTGAGCTGCTGGTAAACTAATTTTTCCATTGTTAATAAAACTCAATGGTGTTGGGTTTTTTCAAAGCCATATCCTTGTTTATATCATACACCCCAATTTTTGATTCAGGAAAATATGGTCACTACATCCAAACTAGTATTTTCCAGGGATAACTTGTAGACTTAGCAGATGAAAAGAAAAACCAGATCCCACCTCTGGAATTTATGACCTTGGGCAAATCACTTAACCTTTCTAAGCCTCAGTTTCCTAATTTGTAAAATGAGAATATAGAAGACTGTTGTGAGCTTCAAATCAAATGTTGCAATGTACTTTGTAAATTTTAAGGCATCTATAAGTATTTCCCACTATTATCCTTATTAGTATCATTCTCTATGAGCATAGGTATGTCTGCTGAAATTGCACAGTCTAGTTTCAGGAAATGTCTAAGTTAAAATATCCTGGCAGTCAATTTCTGATTCTATGTCCTATTCTAAGACAAGTCTAATCTAAGTTTTTGAAGTGGAAGGAATCTTAGGAATCATCCGGTCCTTTAGGTCTCAAAGTGTGGTCCAGGGACCCCTTGGGATCCCTGAGACCTTCTCCAAGGGTTGTTGAGGTTAAATCTATTTTCATAATAATACTAAGACATTTTAATCTTTAATATGGTAAATGTTAATTGATGTAACTCTCATGAAGAGGTTCTCAGTATTTTTTGAGTGTAAATTGGTCATGAGACCAAATATTTTAAGGACCAATAATAGTTTCATTTATTCATTGTGTAAATAAAGAAATTCAGGCCCAAAGAGGCTAGTGAACTAGTCCAGAGTCATGTAAGTAGTTAACAGTAGAACTGAGACTCAAATCCAGTTTGTGGATTATCAGAGCAAATTGTAAGCTTCAAGTCAAACTGACCTATCTAACATTGAGTATGGTTTTCAGCTTTTTTCTCCTGCTATTCATTGGCATGTGCTAAGGAAATGAAAATTAATTTTGTTAAAGAGCAGTTATAAAAGTACTGAGTGGGTAGGTGGTAGGAGCACAGATAGAATCACATACTTCACTTCAAATACAAGTCTAAGTCATTTTTTCCAACCATGCGATCACAAGGACCCACATTCAAATCCAAATACTTAGTAGCTATGTGAACTTAGGCAAGTCACTAAACCTCTCATAGCTAAAATAAGGTTTTCCTCAATGACTTCTATGATCCTGTACAGTTCTAAATCTATGATCTTAAGATTAAAAATTATTTGACGTTTTCTACTATCTGTGCCCTTGCTCTACTACAGCAAGAAGACAGTGTCCCATAGTGGATAGCTCAGTGGACGTGGAATGATGAGAGACTTGTGTTCAAATCCTGACTCAGTATCTACCAGTTGTGATCATGGGCAAGTAAAAAACCTCACAGGATTTTAGAACCAGATTTTAAAACCTCAAATATGGCCATGACCCACATTTTACAAATGAAGAAACTGAATCTGAGAGATATAAAATGACTTACTTATGGCTATTTAGATACTCTAAACTTCAGTTTCTCATCTATAAAATATAGATAATAATACCTGTGTAATGCCTTTCAAGGTTGTTGTGAGGATCAAAATGAGATAATATATGCAAAGTGCTCTGTAAGTCTTAAAGCCTTAACTATGTGCCAGCTATTATCATTAGCACCTGTTACCAAGAATTTACTAAACCAAGTATTTTAACATTGTAATTTCTTGAATTCCATACTCATTTATTGTCAGAGACTTAAATTTCCAGTACTTGGCATACCAAGTAAAGGGCAGAGGACAGAGTTGGGTAAAAGATGAAAGAAGGATGAAGAGAAATGCAGCCAGAAACCCTTGCCAAACTTTAGTCCAGAGAACACTGTTTTACAGTCAAGTTTCACATAACTACCTCTCCCCAAAGGATGATGAGATTCCACTTCTCAGTGCCTGTAAGACTAGTCTGGGATCTCTTCCCGTTGAGCTTTTGTGGGGCCTTAGAAAAATTACATAGCAGGGCTCCATTAACTGTAACAGGGAATGTAAAAGGGGGAAGAGGGTATCTCTTATTGGAGAGGCTAAGTCTGTCTTACCCAATAGCTCACCTCTACAGATATTTCATAGGAAGGTGAAAATTGGGACAGGAAAATCCAATTAGAACTGGCACTTAGAATCAAAGAATACAATATCTGCAAGAATCAATCAATCAACTATTATTTAGTATGCATGCACTATGTGTCAAGCACTGTGCTGGGAGTGAAACAATTGCTGTCCTACAAGAAATCGATATTCAAGGAGGAAGACAACATTCACATAGATAGATAGATAGATGGATAGATGGATGGATGGATGGATGGATAGATAGATAGGTAGATAGATAGTATATATTGCTGTATAAAAGCATACAGATACTAGATGGATAGAGCATTATTAACTACTTATTATATGCCACAGATGCAACCAAAACAGTTCCTGCTCTCAAGGAGCTTACAATTCACTAGGGGAAGACAAAATACCATATATAAGGAGCTGGAAATAGATTAGGGATAACTTCCTAGGAACAAAGTGGTCTGTGAGAAGTATGGAAAGTGAATCACGGTGGCAGAGACAAGGTGACCTTGGAGGGAAAGGCATTAACAATTAGAAAAAGGCCTCATGCAGAAGGTATCACTTGAATTGTCAATCAGATAACAGGCTTGTATTAAGTATATACTATGTACCATGCCCTAGAGATACAAAAAGAAAATAAAGACAGTCCCTGCCCTCAAGGATCTCACAACCTAATGAATTAATCAATCTAATTAATATACTGAGCTGAGTCTTAAGGGAAACCAAGGATGATTTAGAGATTTTGAATTTAACCTCTTCATTTTACAGGTGGGAAAAAAAGTGCAGAGTGGTTATGGTGACTAGACAAAGGTCAAACAGCTGTTTAGTGATAGAATCAAGACTAGAACCCAAGTCTATTGCCTTTTCTTTTATCCTGTAGAGTGCTACCACCCATAGCATGGAATGTATACAGAACTTTAAGGGCTTCAGCACAAAGCATCTTAAAACTGTGATATTCAACATGTGTGGTCCAGAACATATGGTGACCAAACATTATAGTTACACCAGAAGCCAGAGGGAAAGCACCCAGAGGTGGAGAACTAGACCAAGTGCAACTTAGTTTTTAAATGAGATGCAAAATGACAATGTTGATATGCTCTTGGCCTTGTGTTTAGGAGAGAGTTCAATCATTTATTTTAAGACTGCTAAAAGAATAATGGGAAGCATCTGTTTCTGTAACAAAGAGCCATGCTCATCAAAGCAGGGACATCAAAGCTACCATTAACATTTGCACAGCAGTGCAATGGAGTCCCGTGGGGCATGAGACATGGGCTATCCACCCACTTCCAAATGAATCACAAAGCCAGAGTCAAGAGTTTTAGTTTTGGCAGGAGTCTTAGAAATCAACTAGCTTAATTCCTTCAATTTTGAAAAGGTGATGAAAGGGAAGCCCTGAAGTAAAGAGACTTGTCTAAAATAAATTTAACAAATTCAGTTTATTTCAACAAATATTTACCCTGCACCCACTTTATCCAGTTCACTCTGCTGAGTGCTGGTATGCAAAGATGAAAAAATTACCTACTCCTTGTCCTTGAAACCTTTACAGCTTTGTAGGGAGATAAACCATGGATCCAAATAAAAATAATACAAGTAAGAATGAGATAAGTACATAAGAAAGCGCAAGTGATGATTTCCATTGGTTAGTTCCTTTGAGGGCCTCCATTTTAGGGATGAGCCCAAGAGGGCCATGCTTCATTTCCCTCCAGGCTGTGCTTCTGACTTTCCTGGAGAGCTTCACTACCTTCTCACCCTGGAAATTCCCTCAGTGTCTGGAGTCTTCTTATTCTGGAATAATAATAATTAACAATAATAAAATCACTAGCTAGCACATGTATAGCATCTACTATATGTCAGGCACTGGGTGAAGCATTTACAAATCTTGTCACCTCCTGGCACATTCTTACTCTCAAATATCCCACCACTCACCTTCTACCATTGACAAGTTCTTTCTGGAAGCCACCATTTTGGGGACAGGCTCAAGTCAGACATACTTCATTCCTTTCAGCGCTGTGCTTTGGATTCTCTGCTCCTTGCCACCATTTATTTACCTTTTCCTCCTCCCCCATGCAATACCCCTTCCCCCCTTCAACTCCCTTTTATGTGTTATCTTCCCCTATTGGAATGTAAACTCCTTGAGAGCAGGGACTGGTTTTGGTTTGGGGTTTTTTTTGTCTGCATTTATATCCCCAGTGCTTACCATAGTGCCTAGCACTTACTCAGAATTTAATAAATACTTGCTGCCCATCTGCCTGCAAAATGGAAGCACTTAGAGACTGGGGGAAGAGACGACCAGAAGGTTGTGTGGAACAACCAGTACTTGGGCTAGTTCTTGAAGGAAGAAAAGGATTTCAATGGGGTTAGAGATGCGGAGGGAATTTATTGTAAACATGAAAGATGATAGAAATATATGGAGGTGAAAGAGAAAAGAAGGGGATTGAGGAATGGATCAAAGATCATAAAATGGCAGATCTGGGAGTAGGTGTGGAGGGGTGTCTTAGCTAGTCCAATCCCTTCAATTTTTAGTCTTTAAAAAGATCTGGATTTGTAATTTCATCAGTGTGATGAGGTAGAAAAGAATACTTGAGGCATATGGAGCAAGCAGGACATGAGATAAGAGATAAGATCAGGATGTAACAGCCAGAAAACTGATCAAAGAAGATAACGATCTCCCCCTTTCCGAAAGATTCCTCCCACCTAGAGTGTTTGTCCTTCGTTGCTGAAGAAGACCATGCCATCAGAGAAATAATGACATAACTTGCACTTGACTTTGTTTTGAGTGAGGGAGGGTTGTGCAGGTCACCAGCCTCACTTCTCCTCCAGTGCCATCTGAATCTAGTGACCAGATATTCATCAGGATGACTGGAGATGACCCAGGATGAGGCAATTGGGGTTAAGTGACTTGTCCAGGGTCACACAGCTAGTGAGTGTCAAGTGTCTGAGGTGATATTTGAACTCAGGTCCTCCTAACTCCTGCACTGGTGCTCTATTCACCACCTAGCTGCCCCTCCTGCCTAGTGGTTGAGTGGGGAAATGATGCAGATACAAACACTCCCCTAAGGGTTAAAAATAATATTCAGGATTGCTTTTCTAATATTTTGTGAAGCCCTGTAGCTTATTCTGTAACATAAAGTTGCTCTAAAGTCCTTTCCCCCTTATCTTGAACCTGTACCAAAAGAATTGCTTTTATCTCCTTTACCCTGTGTTCCCCAGGTCCTTTAATTTTTAAACTGTATCCTCCTGCTCTGTCCTTAAATCTTTAAACCCTTTGTTTCCCTCATCCTAAGTCATCCTGTCCTGTCTTTAATCTTTAGCCTCCATAAAAACCTTTAAAACTACATCATCATTCTGAAACCTCTATAAAAGCAAAATTCCCCCAAATATCAGGGTCTCACTTAACTTTCTTGTTAAGGATGCCTATGATTCTTTTTCCACATAAAATAAAAAGCTCCCATGGGCTAAAAGAAAAGTCTAAGTGAATTCTTTCAACCTGAACTGAGCTCTCCCCACTTTAAACCTCAACAAGTGTGGAGTAGAGGTTTCAAACAGATGGCCCTGGTCAGCACTGAAAATATAGTTGAGAAATATTTAACAAAATAAATAAAAATACCATAAAACACAGATAATATTAATATGTGGTTTTCTAACTCAATATTCATGCCTCAGGTATCCTCATGTATGTTTTATTGGTCTCCATTTTTACTGGGATTTGACACCATTAGTGTGGAGCAGAGGTGGCAAACTTGCTGTAAATGGCCTGTAAAACTCTCAGCCTTAATCAGATTAAAATATAATTGGGAAATGTTTAACAGAATAAATTAAAATGCAATAGAGATGATGTTAATTTGTGGAGGTTTTTAAGTCAGTAAGAGGGGGCTAAAAGGCATTTTGATAACACTGATATAGAGGATTCTACACAGAAACCTCTTTTCATCTATCTAGATTGTCTCATTCTCTAGAATTTATAGATTTAATGAGCTGTGTGAGGCACAAAGAGAGTAATTAACTCGTCTGTAATTCCACAGCAGTATGCATCAGAGGAATGATTTAAACCCAGGTCTTCCTGATTCTAAGGCTAGCCCATTATATACTATACTCTATGCTGCGGTGCCTTTTTTTTTTTTTTTAACAGATAAACAGACTGAGACTCAGAGACCTTAAGTAATCTTCCCAGAGACACAGTTTATAAATAATAGACTTGAACCTGGGTCTCTTGACTCCCAGTTAAGCTGTAACTACAATGCACCAGTGCTCAGAGGGATATTTTGTAAAATAAGGGGAGAAATTTAAGTTGGAACTAGAAGGTAGATTGGAAGGTCTTGAAAGTAATGTTAAGCAGTTCCTGTTTGTTCCCATAGGCAAAAGTGAGCTCCTGATGACTTCTGAGCAGGGGATTGCCATACCCAGACCTGAATTGTATATTGGGGAGTTTCCATTAGCAGCCACATAAGGGCTAAATTGGCGAGGGAAAGACCAGAAAGTATCCAACACACCAAAGTAAATGGTAATGAAGGATATTCAAGCAAACTCAATTGTTTGTTTGGTTTTTTGTGACGATCAAATTAGATAACATACATAAAAATAACTTTGCAAGTCTTAAAGTGCTAAATATTTGTTATGATTCAATGATATACTTTGGGGTAGCCACTCCTACGGCAGATGCTGAGTCTAAGAGGTGAAACCTGCTTTATGAGGAGAAAGCAAGGCTCTATCCACAGAATTAAAAGATACTAGTTGATTTGGTATTCGTAATGACTAAGTTGAGGTGGAGACTTCCATCATTATGCCTAAGTGGCCTATCCATCCAGCTCCTCCATTTGCAACCTAATTGACTATATCACAGCTGACTCGGTTGTGGTGCACTGGCACAGGCAGGCCAAAGTCAGAGATGAATGAAACTCACCAATGAAGCTCAGAAGGATGAAAGAAAGAGAGTCTGCCAGGTGTCTCAGGCAGTTCTTGTAGGAGGAGCTCAAAGAGCTACTTGTTGGAAGGAAAGAAGGTACAGTTGTCAGCAGGATGTGACAGTGCCATGGGAGGACAGGGCTGAGGGCAGGGCACATTCTTGAACCAATGCCATTCACTGTCTTATGTGACCATTCCTCCTCTTCCAGTAAAACTTGTCTGGAAAGCTTTGGGCAACTTCCCTCGTAGTTAAAATGTATGCTAAGTCAATCAGAGATTCTTTTAAACCTTTTTTTCACTTTCAAAATTTCTTTTTTCTTCCAGGAACACACACACACACACACACACACACACACACACACACACACACACACACACACACACACACCATACCACATCATACCACACCACATTGGTGGCTATTATAATCTGAATGCTGATTATTACCATGCCAGCTTCAAATGCAGGTCAAGAAAGCCAGCATCTTGAATGGAAAACACTGGGGTTTATCAGACAAGTGAAAATGACTGTGCTTACTAATCAGGATAGGCCACTGGCCTCAATAACAATCTTATGTTTGATATAAATATTCACTTTGATTCTCTGCTCCACCATCCCTTCTCCACACCTCTTTCTCCACCCCCTCCCTCCAACCACAGACAAGAGATGTCATGAAATCAGAATAATATACTCTCAGGTTTATAAGCCCATAATGTTTTACAGATTGGAGAATTCAGTCCCAGAACTTTGCTCCATTGCTGTGTACCTGAGTAGGACCTGTTATTTGTGGCTTCCTCAAATTACTTTTTATGAAAATGATGTTGGTGCAATGAGGCAAAGATTCCATTACATGCACAGTAGTTTCTAAGGGAACTCTAAGAGGGGCTTTGTTATTGGACTTTTATAATGTCACTATCAAGGTGACATAAACTAAGATTCTCTATGCACAGGATATGTTAGGATGCCAGCAAGTAGCACTTCTTTCAAGGAGGTCACAATAATATTGTAATGGGAGTTCCACCTCAATTAATGTAATCACATGAGGCCCAGAATGTAATCGGTTTTAAGAAAGTTTCACTACCTATCTTAATTGATGTCGTCAGGACAATCAATAAGCACTCAGAAAATGATCACAAGTTATAAAGCAGGTCACAATTATGTCATCAGAGAGGCTGGACCTAAGAGACAATGCATTCAGCTGGGAGCAAAGAGATATACCAAGGTCAGACACTGATGCAGAAAGACAGTCACCTGAGGACAGAAGCAGATTCAGAGAATGTGACCCCTTCATAGCAGAGAGAAAGGTAGGCTGGAAAGGAACAGATCTAGAAAACCAAGGGAAGCAGCTTCCCCAAGAGAGCTGCACCCAAGGGGAGATGTACGATGACTTAATGAAGGGAAAAAAGGACTTCCAATACTATGTTACTGTCCTTTGCTATAACATTTATCCAATCCACATGCCTCACCGCTTTTGTGATTTACTTTTGAACCCAGTCTCCCCATGGACATGATGTGTCTTTCTGGGAGATGGCACTCCAAGAGATTTTAGGGGAATAATTCTGAGAATTATTTATTAGGAGAATAATTTAGAGAATAATTTGTTCCTCAGTAATTTTGTTCCTTTTGTCCTGAGCCATCTTTTCTTTTCCCTCTGACTTAGTGATTTCATCAACTGCAAGTAGATCAATTATGTTCTCTGTACAGATGATTCCCAGATCCATGTACTGGGACTCTTCTGAATGCTAGTCACTCATAAGCAACTACCCTTTGGACATTTGGAATTGGATATCCTGAAGATATTTTAAACTCAAAATGTCCAAAATAGAACTCATTATCTTTCTCCTAAACATTTTCCTCTTCCTAATTTTCCATCCACTCAATCAGATTTACAACGTTGTTGTCATTACTGACTTGTCTCTCACATTCACCCCACATATCTAATTTGTTGCAGAGTCTTGTCATCTTCCTTAATAATATCTCTCTAATAATACCTTCTCTCCACTTACACAGGAGTCATCTTTATACAGGCAGGCTCTTACTCCCTCACACCTGGACTACTGAAATCACCTTCTGGTCGGTCGTCTTACTACAAGCTTCCTCTCGTTAAGTCAGCTGCCAAAGTGATTTTCCTAAAATGTAGGTTTGACCATGTCACCTCCTTCTCCCTCACCATAAACTCTTCTGTTTGCTCATTTCGATCATGTCCAACTCTTTGTGACCCTGCCATTTGGGGTTTTCTTGGCAAAGATACTGGAGTGTTTTGCCATTTTCTTCTCCAGTTCATCTTATAGCTAAGGAACTAAGGCAAATTGAGATAAGTAATTTGCCCAGGGTCACACAGATAGTAAGTGTCTGAGGCCAGATTTAAACTCAAGAAGATGAATCTTCCTGGCTTAAACCTGGCCCTCTATCCATTGTGCCACCTAGCTGCCCTTCAACAAATTCTAGTTGTTTCCTATTACTTCTAGAATCAAATATAAAATACTGTATCATTTGAGATCTTCACAACTTGGCCTGTTCTGAGCTCTCCAACCTAGCTTCCCCTGAATATCCCAAAAAGCATCTGAATGTATCAGATGACCCATGGGGTGCTCTCATTTGGGGCTTTTATATGTGCACATACATGCAATCCCTTCTGCCTAAAGGAAGATGTAGAAACAATAGAAAGTCAGGTTCTAAGAAAAATAAGAGAAATAAGAGCAATGGCTAGCTGCCACATAAATTTTACTCAGGTGCCAAGCATAATAGGAATTTGTTTTGTGGAAATTGTCCAGCCTAGAATTTTAGACAACTAATGACAATAGCTGATTTTTAAGGTTTGCAAAGAACTTCACATGGAATATTTAATTTGATCTTCACAAAATTTCAGAAGGTAGCAGTTATTATCCCTATTCCACAGATGAGAAAACCGAGGCTGAGGGAAGTTGGATGACTTAGACAAGGTCACCCAGTTAGTATCTGTCTGATATAGGATTTGAACTCAGGTCTTCCTAGATCCAAGCCCAGCATTCTATCCATTCATTATACACTGATGCCTCTCGCAGGGTGACTCTGTAACTGAATGTGACCATTTGTCTGTCTATGTCAGTCTAAGAGCAGTTTCAGAGAATCTATGGGAGGCTTTCCAGACTACAATTCAATCAGAGCTACGAGTGTAACCTCACTAACCTGGAGCTAATAATCTCCAAAACACAACTTACCAAGACAACATGGGTATATTGAGCTGTGGAGATCCATGGCACAGAGGCCCCTGTGACTAGAAGGCAACAAAGTCTTTCAAATTTCAAAGTCTGCCTTTCTCCTTGGTAAAAACAATATCTATTTTTTTTTTAATTAAGACTACAGGAGGTTCTATTGGTAGGTATATTTTATAGGCTAGCAAATTAGAATGGAAGAACACTGAAAATACAGGTGATTTTCTCCTAAAATGATAGCTAAAAGGTAGTTTCTAAGAACCATGTGGAAATTCTGACTACTATCAAATAGAAATCTAAATTTTAATTCTGAAAAGAAGCAACCTGCACCAATGTTAATTTCCTGGGGCTGCTTTTTGTTTTATTTTGTTTTGAGTCTAGATCTCCCTGTCTTGCCTAGACTGGAACTGCAGCAGCCACTCAAGGGTCTGACCCCACTGTTGATGAGCACAGAAGTTTTGAGCTCCTCTCTTTCTGACTTGGGCTAGTTTTGCCCCACCACTCTCACTGCACTGCCAGGGGCTGACTATATTGGTGCTAGAGAGTGTCAACTTCCAACCAGCTTTAGCCCTACTATAGTTCAGAACTCCAGAACTCAAGTGACAACCTCCCCTAGAAATAGAAACTACAGGCATGTACCATAGAACCCTCATTTTGTGTGTGTTTTTGTTCACTTTCTTTATAAATACAGCATGATGCTGTGAACATTCATACAAAGCCAGCTTTGCTTAAATAAGGTTCATGATATTCAGAGGCAGTTGAACAGATTTGGGTGTAGAGTTAAATGACAAGAAGGGTTCATCTATATAACCTTAATGGAGAAAGAAGACTGTCTTGAGCCTGTGACTTCTGAAATTCTGTACTAAGAAAAAGAGAGAGAGTTTGGGTTTCTGATTTCTGAAGACTCAGGTATTAAATTTCCCAGACATAGGAGCCTGAGATATTCTAGCCAAAATGCAAACTGCTTCTAAACGTTTGGCCAGGTAGTCCTAGCACCTGAATAACAGACTTCTTCTATAAAATACAAAAGCCAAGCCCAATAATAGAATAGGCCTGAAAGGAAACATGGTTTATAATCACAAAGCCTTTCATCTCCCTTTCACATCATTAAGAGTCAGAGAAATGATATAAGAAATTCATTTAGCAAAGGAAACACTGCAAGATGGCATTGTGCCATGTCCACGATGGGTGAGGAGAGATCCAAAGAGATCTCTACTCCCCAGGTATTAGAAGTATAAGGCTAGAGGGGGAGGAGTCAAGATGGTGGAGTAGAAAGACACACATATGCTAGCTCCTAACCACAGCCCATAAAATACTTGTAAAGAAGAACTCCCAACAAATTCTGGAGCAGCAGAAGCCACAGAACAATGGAGTGGAGGAGATTTCTGTTCCAGAGAGACCTGAAAAACTGACACGAAAGGTCCATTGCGCCCCGGACCTGGAGGAGAGCCCAGCCCTGTCTTGGCTGCGTGGCACCCAGAGGAGCAGATCCAAGCAGGCTTCAGGGATGGACTCTTCAGCAGCCGAGCAAGTCCCTCCACCCACAGGCGCCAAAGGTCAATGAGAGAGTCTCTTTGGCTGACTGAGAGGGGAGCGGGGTATCCCCATAACTCAGGGCCCCTTGGGAGGCAGCAGTGGAGGCAGCAGGGGACAAGGGCTCCCAAAGCAGGCAGAAACCCAGATCCATTGTTGAAGGTCTCCTCATAAACCCCCTGAGGGAACTGAGCCCAGTATGGCAGCCCTGCCCCCACCTGGGCAGCTGAACTTAATCTCATACTGAATAGCAGCCCCGCCCCCACCAAAAGCCCTGAGGCTGGGAAGCAGCATTTGAATCTCAGACCCCAAGTGCTAGCTGGGCAGATCTGGAGGTGAGGTGGGTGTGGAGAGGACACTCAGAAGTCAAGTCACTGGCTGGGAAAATGCCCAGAAAAGGGAAAAAAAATAAGACCATAGAAGGTTACTTTCTTGGTGAACAGATATTTCCTCCCATCCTTTCAGATGGGGAAGAACAATGCTTACCATCAGGGAAAGACATGGAAGTCAAGGTTTCTGTACCCCAAACATCCAAAATAAATATTCAATGGGCTCAGGCCATGGAAGAGCTCAAAAAGGATTTTGAAAATCAAGTGAGAGAGGTGGAGGAAAAACTGGGAAGAGAAATGAGAGAGATGCAAGAAAAGCATGAAAAGCAGGTCAACACCTTGCTAAAGGAGACCCCAAAAAATGATGAAGAAAATAGCACGTTAAAGAATAGGCTAACTGAATTGGCAAAAGAGGTTTAAAAAGCCAATGAGGAGAAGAATGCTCTAAAAAGCAGAATTAGGCAAATGGAAAAAAAAGGAGGTTCAAAAGCTCACTGAAGAAAATGGTTCTTTAAAAATTAGAATGGAATAGATGGAGGCTAATGACTTTATGAGAAACCAAGAAATCACAAAACAAAACCAAAAGAGTGAAAAAATGGAAGATAATGTGAAATATCTCATTGGAAAAACAACTGACCTGGAAAATAGATCCAGGAGAGACACTTTAAAAATTATGGGCCTACCTGAAAGCCATGATCAAAAAAAGAGCCTACACATCATCTTTCATGAAATTATCAAGGAAAACTGCCCTGAGATTCTAGAACCAGAGGGCAAAATAAGTATTCAAGGAATCCACAGATCGCCGCCTGAAAGAGATCCAAAAAGAGAAACTCCTAGGAACATTGTGGCCAAATTCCAGAGTTCCCTGGTCAAGGAGAAAATATTGCAAGCAGCTAGAAAAAAACAATTCAAGTATTGTGGAAATACAATCAGGATAACACAAGATCTAGCAGCTTCTACATTAAGGGATTGAAGGGTGTGGAATCTGATATTCCAGAAATCAAAGGAACTAGGACTAAAACCAAGAATCACCTACCCAGCAAAACTGAGTATAATACTTCAAGGGAATAAATGATCATTCAATGATTTAGAGGACTTTTAAACATTCATTATGAAAAGACCAGAAATGAAGAGAAAATCTGACTTTCAAACACAAGAATGAAGAGAACCATGAAAAGGTGAACAGCAAAGAGAAGTCATAAGGGACTTACTAAAGTTGAACTGTTTACATTCCTACATGGAAAGACAATATTTGTAACTCTTGAAACTATTCAGTATCTGGGTACTGGGTGGGATTACACACACACACATGCACACACACACACACACACAGAGCACAGAGTGAATGGAATAGGATGGGATCATATCTTTAAAAAAAGAAGTATAAGGCAAGAATTGATATAAAATTTGGACATGCCAAGGATCATAAAAGATAGATAAAAAGAATCTTTATTAAGTGCTAACTGTGCACCCTAAGGATACAAATACATTGTAATGGAGGAAGACAATGCAAAAGCTGGGGGTGGAGGGAAGAGGGAAAGATTCCATTTGTAGGCAAAGCAGTTGACAAGGAGGAAGATAAAAAGAGGTTTGGAGAGTAGTCATAGATAGACCTGTGGAGCATGGCCTGAGCCCCTCCTGAAATAATGTTCCAGTGAGCAGTTGCCAATCCTAAGAACTGGGGATTTGGATGGAGCTTTCTAGACTTGTCCTTTCCTTTTAGCAAGAATACACCTTAGCAAGTGGATCTAATAAGAAAATAGAGGGCTAGCCTTGAATTCAAGATCTGGGCTTGTCTTTCCTCTGATACCCACCAGTTGTGTGACCCTGGGCAGGTCATTTAATTCCTCAATGCCTCAGCCAACTCTCTTCAGCAAAAAGTTCCAGAGACTTCTTGCCCATTTGCACTGATGGAAAAAGATTGCTCACTGAGAGGTCCCCACTTTGATGAAATAATAAAACAGGATAGGACAGTGGAAAAATACTGACTTTAGATTCATAGGACCTGGGTTCAAATTCCACACTCACTTATTAGCCATGACCTTGGGAAAGTCACCCTGAGTCTTAGTTTCCTCATCTGTAAAATGAGAGAGTTGGGAGAGATTTGACAGTTCCTTTCAGCTTCACCTCTCACAGATACTCCAGGGGGAAAAAAATTCCTTTCCTAAGCCATTCATGCATAAATTTACCAAGATGGGCAGATGGCTTATGAGCTGCACTTTGTCTGATCCTAGTATTTTAGTTTTAATAACTTCTTTAACCTTGGACATCTCTTTAACCTTTTATCTCTTGTTTTCTTAACTTTCTCTTTATGAAATCTGGTTTGAGGACTGGTCAGCATGAAGGTTATTTATATCACAAAATTTCAATGAATCATTGTCAATTATGAAGTGGAAAATACAGAATCTTTTCCAAAATGAAGTGAAAGAATTAAATCTACAATCTAGTGTTCAATAAAAACTAAGAAAGGCCAAAATCTTCCACCAAGATTAGATTCTCAGATGGTTTACTTCATGGTAATGGATGCTGCCAAAATGACTTGCCATTCACATATTCTTGACATCTGTTTTTCATCATGTGCCAACGGGAATAATTTCTCATGTAAATATGTCTTTTTTGTAATTCTTCCTACTAATTTCACTGAGTACAATGGTCATATACAATGTTTTCTTTGGAAAATATATACCCTGAATGACTACATTCTGAATAGCTTCTAGTACATTAGAGTAATAAACGATTGTATTAGTAGTAACGGTCATCTCACCAGTCTTATCCTGTCACAGAATTGACTGTCTTCTTAAAGGCTATACTAGAGAAGTGTAAGCTATGGAAGGTACTTCTAAGATGGAAGGATTCACATCTTCCCCTAATAATGGATTGCCTGCCTTAGGACCACAGTGTTTAAATCAAGACTCTTTCAAAATATGAAATAATAGTTATGTTGCTCCAGAGAAAGTTCTGATCACACCTAAAATGGTGATTGACCATGCTTTGGAGTTTGCAAGAGGGGTGTCTGTACTGCTTTTCAAAGAAAATGAATTTTCTTCTGATGTTCATCTCTTTAGTTCTGGGAATCACATTTTAAAAGGGACATAGAAAAACCTGGGTCTAGGGGGAGCAAGTAGGCTGGTATAGCGTCCAGAAGCCATGTTATATGGGCAACGTTAAAGTAATTGGAAATGTTTAGGCTAGGAGAGAGAAGACCCAGGGGAGATCTTGAAGTTACCTTTAAATATCTGAAGGGCTGTCACATAAAAAAAAATAAAAAACAAGGCAGTTAAACTTATTCTACCTGGTCTTAGCAAGGGGAACCAGGAACCATGAATGGGAGTCACAAAAAGGTAGGTTCTAGTTCAATATAAAGATGAACTTAAAAGATTTTAGCTGTCCAAAAATGGAATAATTTTCCTTACAAAGTAATAAGCTCATGTCACTGGAAATGTTCAAGTAGAAGTTAGATGAATATCCATCAGGAATACTATAGAAGGGGTTCCTAAATTTAATATAAGGTTAGATTTCTTATATCCTTCCCAATTCCAAGATTCTAGGATACCTATTACGAATTTAAATTTTACGCACAAACCTGGCTAATATCCATTAAGCCCAATTCTCTTGCACCACAGCCGAAGACCTCTCTAGACATATCAGTACCTGGTACCTGAAAGGAGGCAAACAGTAGGCAAGATGACATAATGGGAATAATACTGAATTTGTTGTTAGAAGACCTGGTTTGAATCCTGGTCCTAAACAGCATAAGTAGAAAGAACATTGAATGTGGAAGACAGGAAAATCTGAGTTCTAATCCTGCCTCCAACATTTATTAGCTTTGTGACTGAGTAAGTAAGTACATTAATCACTTTCAGCTTTGGTTTCTTTACCTGTAAAATGAGGGAATTATACCCAATTGACTAAGGGCAGCTAGGTGATACAGTGGATAGAGTACCAGGCCTGAAGTCAGGAGGACTCATCTTCTCGAGTTCAGATCTGACCTCAGACACTCACTGTGTGACACTGGTCACGTCATCTGTTTGCCTTAGTTTCCTCATCTGTAAAATGAACTACAGAAAGAAATGGCAAACCATTCCAGTATCTTTGCCAAGAAAACCCAAATGAGGTCATGAAGAATTGGATGAGATTAAAACAACTGAACAACCCCATTGATTCCCAGCTCTAAATCTATGGTCCTCTGAAGGCAGAAAATAACCACCTACTATGTGCCAGGCATTGTGCTAAATATATTTAATGATGATGATGATGATGATGATACTAGCTAACATTTACATGGCATTTATAATGTGCCACACATTATGCTAAGCACTTCACAATTATTAACTCATTTAATTCTCACATCCCTGGATGCAGGGGCTATTATGATCCCTATTTTACAGTTGAAGCAACCGAAGCAGAGGTTGAGTGAATTGCTCAGGGTCACATCGCTTGTAAGCCTCTAAGGTCTGATTTGAACTCTGGTCTTCCTGACTCCAGACCCAGAGCTCCATCCATCCGCTGCTTCACCAAGCTGCCTAGGGCCTTTGAGAGTCTCAGTTTCCTATAAAATGAAGGGGATGGACTAAATGATCTCTAAGAATCCTTTCAGCCCCAAATCCTATGATCCCAGGAGATGAGGCTAGAGATTCCATTATTTGTGCCATGACATGCCCCATAGCAGCTCCCTGAAGCTGCTCTTGAGAAGGTTGCTTTATTTAGAGGCTGTCAAAAGACAAGCAGGAGAGGAGGAGCATGAAGAGAGATTTCTGGCTCTTCTGAGCTGGGAGGATGTATCCCCTGCTTGAAATGGGATTGATATTGGTTGGTTAGGGGCTTAATTTCCTTGCAAAGAATGCCCGTAAGTCACTAATGATTTCTTCTTTAGGAGCCCTTCTATTTCAACTTCACAATCTAAATTGTAATAATACGGATAAATTAACCTGTTCAATATTGGCTAGATCTAAATTAAATAAACAGTCTCCTCATGAGAAAAAGATCCCGGGCCAGTGATGGAGTTAAGATATTCCTTCAGGTTATCAGAGAGAACTGCCTTTAAATCCTAGGTTCATCCCATGGGGCACATATAGCAACCAGTTATGTCTCATTTGGATTCAAAGTCATCCCCTTTTGAAGCTAAGAAAAAGCAAGGGTTTCACCATCAGGTCAGTGTTAATATGTAGTCGGGTTGCCAAGTTATATAACCTTAGCCTTCATCTCTAGAGCATGTGAGAAGAAAACAGATGGCAAAGGAATTTCCATGGCAACAAGAGTTAGGTTTGTTTTCGGCCTGTCAGATTTTTTTCCCCAATGTTGTGCTCACATTAAGGCAAAGACAACACAACCTTGTGTCTAAAGGCAAATTAGAAGGGAGGATAAGGGCTTGTGTTGCATGTAACTGCTTTCCTCTCTTTTGATGCTTGAATGTTTAAAGCCTTACATACAGTTTGGATTCCTAGAAATATGGTGGCTTTAGGTGATCTTCAGTCATTTTGTTTCAATCTTCTATAGTAGAATATAACCCCTTGAGGGCAGGTGCTATCTCATTTTCATTCTTATATTCCCAATGCATAGCACAATGTCTGGCAAATAACAGGTAGATAATAAATACTCATTGATTAGTATTAAATATTTAGAACAGGGGTTCTTAAACCCTGAGGCGTTGTCGGGTCAAAGGACTTTTAGTGACTTTTAGCACAGTTTAGAAATTTTCGGACATAGTTCCTCCTCTAGAACATAAGCTCCCTGAGGGCATATCTGTTTTTGTGCTTTCACCAGCACTTAGCAAAGTGTCATGTAGTAAATGCTTAATAAAACACATTGACTGACAGACACACGGAACATGGAACACTGCAGTGTTAACATTGAGCTTCATTAGTGAGGACCCAACTGGAGTACCTTAAAGAATCTGGGCATTTGAGAGCATCATAACCTGGGAAGAGGTCATTTTGATAGGGATTCAGAAATAAACTAAAGCTTATAACAAGTTGAGCTATAAACTCCAAGACTGCCCTACTCTGTTCCTTACAATCTCTCTGATGGACCTGCTTGAACATCTTGGATAACAGGTTAAAGACTGAAACAACAAAAGGGAACATGAGGACTGAAGAGGAAAAGAGCTCTCAGTAAAGCAAGTCTAGAGTTTATGCTATTAATACTGTACTGCTACTGCTACTGCTACTATTACTGCTACCACCACCACCACCACCGCTACTACTACTATTAATAATAATCACAATGATAGCTAGCATTTATATAGCTCTTTAAGAATTGCAAGGTGCTATACATGTTACCTCACTTGATCCTCACAACAGCCTGGGAGGTAGGTATTATCATTATTCTCATTTTACAAATAAGAAAAATGAGGTTAAGAGAGATTAAGTGACTTGAGCTGGATCATAGTTAGTTAAGTGTTTGAGGCTGGATTTTAACTCAGGTCTTTCTGACTCCACTATGCTATTTAGCTGCTTTTGGGAGCAGGCAAGCATCCAGTTCTAGGAGCCTCAGTTACATGGTCTGTGCTTTGGGTTTGGAACCACAGGCCATCTAGCCAGTGTGTTTCTGTGTTGGGGAGGGTAGGAAGCAGTGGTATAGGATAAAAAAGGAGGCTCTGTAAGAAAGGCAGCAGTGGAAATGGCCACTAAGGTTTAGATAGAGAAGCTACTCTAGAGCCAGATCCATGTTTTTATATGTGAGGGCTTGTTCCATAATGGAAAGAATCTAGTTTGGGACTTGAATTTACCTCCGAATCCAATTGCCTAATTCCAAATGTTCAACTTTGAGGAGCGATGTGATCTGTCCCCTCCTACCTCAGAGATCTGTACTCCCCTCAGCATTGAAGTGCCCTTGGTTTCGCTTTTATTCCTTAGAAGGATACATATTCCACAGCTGGCTGGCCTTGGTAAGGGTGAGATTTGAAGATGTAGCTACCTTTGGTCTGCTATTATCCCTGGGTCCTTTCCTTAGGAGTCACATCTCCAGAGCCCACTATCCCACATACTGACATGTGGTGCTCACATTCCTGATCAGAGACAGAATTATGTAACTATTCTCTTCCAGTTCTTATATATGAGGGGATTCTGGTTCTGATAAGGTGGTATCTTTACTCCAGCGTTTGAGCATTCTGGTAGGGAGGCAAGGGGGTAAGGTCATTCCCGTTTCTAAATTTGTTGAGGGCTTACTCATGATTAGTTCCTTGGATCTTTTTTTCCCCTTATCATATACCACCCATATTCCTCTGTGGGCCTTGTAGGGGCTCCTATCTTTTTTAGCTCTATAGCAGACAGGCCTCAAAGCCTTTTTCCCTTTGCCACAAAATTGGAGCAAGTAGGGACAATTAGGAATCCTCCGTGAGAACTCCCAGAATATCTCATTTACCAGGTCTTCTGTGCAGGGTTATGCTTCTTTGATTATATCCAACATATGTTTAAGACTCCAGGTTGATCTAGTAGTGGACTTCATTTTGCCCTCCTGATACAAGACTGAGGGCAGTTGACTAGTAGGCACAGACAGGTGCTCCCTCTTCCCTGCCCACTTCAGTGGGAGATTTGAGCAGTGCCTCTTTCTGAAGACTAAGCCTCGTCAGGGACAGAAATGAGTGTTTACTGGAGTGAGAGAGATAGCATACGTAAGAAAATCAGTGTGTGTTGAGTTTGGGATCCGTAGCCACACCCCAGAAGATGTTTGAGGACAATGAGAAGTATGTTTGATTGGAGGGAAGGGGGTTAGGAATTCTGCTGTTCTGTATCTGAACTTTCCCCCCTATAGTGCCCATACTGGACAGCTGTGCAAAGAAGAAGGCTCATATTCTGTACTGCACAGATATCTGTACTGCACAGATATCTGTACTGCACAATATATCTGAATGATCCTTATAATGTGACTGTAGAGCTAAGTGATTTGGCAGGAGGAAAAGAAAAAAAAAGGCACTCTATCTGGGTGGATTTTTCTGTATTTGTGTTCCCTTACAATGTGTGTATCCCATGGGAAAGTCTTATGTATTCAGCTGTATTATAAACTACTCTAAGTCTTAAGTATAAAATATTCCAAAGGCTGGAAAGGGATGATTCTGTCACATAGTCCTTGACTGAAATATTTTGAAAAATACCATCTTTGCTTAACCCTAGTCCATTAGACATTCCTCAGATACAGGTTGAAAAACCCTGATAGTCAGTGGACCCTGAAGAAAATCAGTTTCCTAAGTCTTTGCCATCAAGAAACATCAAAACATTTCAGAAGGATGGAGTTTATCCTCTGTTTGAAATTTCTGAAAAATAGATTTTAAAATTACTACCCTATTTTATTTTTTTCAAGTAACATATTTTTTATTACTCCTTCTCTCTATCCTACCATAAGCACTATTTTTAAAACCTGAAAAACAAATCCCTCAATTCATATCCACATAGTATAGCAAAACAAATTGCCAGTTAGCCATATCTGAAAATATTACCCCTCTGTGAAACTTTCCTTTATCTCCCCTATCCAAAAGACCTTCCTGACTTCCTCACCCACTTCACATAGCACTGTTTTGAAACTGTCACACATATGTAATGTAACATCCCCTATAGTCTCTCCCATACCTGGGCTGTGCTTAACCAGCATTCCAGGCAAGGCCTGGAAGCTTAAGAGATTTGCTTCTGGGCACGCAGGATGGAGAGGCCCTTCCCCCTCTTTCAGAGCATTTGCAATATTCCCCTTCCTAGTTTCATTCCAACTCATGGAGGCTTGGTGATCCTTCTTCCAGCTATGAGTGACTGAGGGGCTGGTACTGTGAAGTGATGAAAAACCTTTTGGGGCTGGAGAGCAAGAAGGTCTGATGAGGCAGGAGAGGCTGAGCTAGAACTGAATGTGCTTAGCAAAGGTCTGAAATGACAGTCTTTTAGATTGTCCTGGTGGCTTTTGACTAAACAAGATTCAAAGTTGTGATGTCAGCTGACAGATGGAGGAAGGGCAGGTTGCCCTATTTCCCACCTAGTCACCATATGTCCTTGAGCAAATGGGGCCTCTGTTTCTGTCATGTTTCTTCTTTCTTGATCTTAGGTGAATCCATGTTCTGAGGCAGGAGGGCCCAGGAGATCAATGAGAACAGAAGATCCAAAAAAAACCATCCAAGGTTCTATCAACAATAGAAGTCCCAGAGCTTATGGCAGCTGTAACTTGGCCCTGCTTGACACAGTCCCGCACATTATACTGAAAAAAGCCAGGCCTCCACAGGAAGAAAATGACTTTCCTATAGTTGATGCCTCATTCCAAAGTGAGCTTTCTGGAGATTCTGCAAAGAAAAAAAAGGATTCTCAGAGTCAGGAGTCCCAATGTACGTTGCACTGCATGTGTGAACCAGAAATAAAGTAGTCTACCAAAGCAGCAACATCTTGCAAGGGTCTTTAATGAAGGCAAGGGAATTGTAATTTGGGACACCACAGCAACACATAAAGGGGTACCTGGGAGGAATAGAAGGGGCAAGGTTTAAAACACTTCAATAGTGAGGAGTGCTCAGGAGGGGCAGTAGTAGGGAGTATTAGGTTGTTTCACAAAATAGCAGAAAGCTGGGGAGGCTCAAGAGTGATGGTATCTGGGCTGGATGATATTTATTTGGGGAGCTTAAAACACAATGAAGTTTATACCCTTAAGGTAAAAGAAGAAGGAGTTTCAGGAGGGGCTGCAAACTCAGCAGCATACACACACCAAACAGTGGTTTTGGGCTAGAAAATGGAGGAGTGCCAAAAAAATGTTATAGTAAATGAATGACATCAGAAACATATAGGAATCAATCAACATGTGTCACTACTGTGCACCAGACAGATAATAGAAGAGACACGTCTAGCCCTCAGGGAATAGTCACACATGTCCACATATGTAAGTATATCCCAATATACATATATATATATTTGATATATATGTATGTATATATTTATACATATATATGTATATATGTATGTATATGTATACACACACACACACACACATATATATATGTTAAATGAATGAAAGGTAGTTTGGGCAAAGAGTGTACTCTTATGCCCCTATCAAAAAAGACTTCATCTAGGTGATTCTTTACCTGGAGCTGCAGTATGTCATTTCTGAACTGGTGGGAAGGATGGATGTAGGGCTAACACTATCACTGACTCAGAACCACAGACTTAGGGCTCAAAGAGAATTTAGCAATCATCAAGTATAATCTCTTTTAACAGATGAGGAAATTGAGGATCAGAAAATGGCTTGCCCAGTGTCATACAGCGAGTTAATATCTAGGTAGATTTTAAATCCAGACCTTCCTGACTTCAAGTTTAGCACTCAAAGTTAAGTTGTTTAACCTGAGCCTCATTTTCCCCATCTGCAAAATGAAAATTACAATATTTGGCTTAACTAGCATCATAGAGCTGGTGCAAAAAGCTCTTATGAACCTTGAAGGGCTATATAGATATTAGCTACTATTTTGTTTCTTGTAAATTACTGACCTTCTCTAATTAAATTTATTTATTTAACTTTTAACATTCATTTTCACAAAATTTTGGGTTACAAATTTTCTCCCCTTTTATCCCCTCCCCCCCCAAACACCAAGCATTCTAATTGCCCCTATGATCAATCTGCTCTCTCTTCTATCATCCCTCTCTGCCCTTGTCCCCGTCTTCTCTTTTGTCCTGTAGGGCCAGATAGCTTTCTATACCCCTTTACCTGTATTTCTTATTTCCTAGTGGCAAGAACATTACTCGACAGTTGATCCAAACACTTTGAGTTCCAACTTCTTTACCTCCCTCCCTCTCCACCCCTTCCCTTTGGAAAGCAAGCAATTCAATATAGGCCAAATCTGTGTAGTTTTGCAAATGACTTCCATAATAGTTGTGTTGTATAGGACTAACTATATTTCCCTCCATCCTATCCTGTCCCCCATTACTTCTATTCTCTTTTGATCCTATCCCTCCCCATGAGTGTCGACCTCGAATTGCACTCTCCTCCCCATGCCCTCTCTTCTATCATCCCCCCTACCCTGCTTGTCCCCTTATCCCCCACTTTCCTGTATTGTGAGATAGGTTTTCATACCAAAATGAGTGTGCATTTTATTCTTTCCTTTAGTGGAATGTGATGAGAGTAGACTTCTTGTTTTTCTCTCACCTCCCCTCTTTATCCCTCCACTAATGAGTCTTTTGCTTGCCTCTTTTATGAGAGATAATTTGCCCCATTCCATTTCTCCCTTTCTCCTCCCAATATATTTCTCTCTCACTGCTTGATTTCATTTTTTTTTAAGATATGATCCCATCCTCTTCAATTCACTCTGTGCACTCTGTGCTCTATGTATGTGTGCGTGTGTGCATGTGTGTGTGTGTAATCCCACCCAGTACCCAGATACTGAAATGTTTCAAGAGTTACAAATATTGTCTTTCCATGTAGGAATGTAAACAGTTCAACTTTAATAAGTCCCTTATAACTTCTCTTTGCTGTTCACCTTTTCATGGTTTTCTTCATTCTTGTGTTAGAAAGTCAAATTTTCTTTTCAGCTCTGGTCTTTTCATCAAGAATGCTTGAAAATCCTCTATTTCATTGAAAGACCATTTTTTCCCCTGAAGTATTATACTCAGTTTTGCTGGGTAGGTGATTCTTGGTTTTAGTCCTAGTTCCTTTGACTTCTGGAATATCCTATTCCATGCCCTTCGATCCCTTAATGTAGAGGCTGCTAGATCTTGTGTTATCCTGATTGTATTTCCACAATACTTGAATTCTTTCTTTCTAGCTGCTTGCAATATTTTCTCCTTGACCTGGGAACTCTGGAATTTGGCCACAATGTTCCTAGGAGTTTCTCTTTTTGGATCTCTTTCAGGCGGTGTTCTGTGGATTCCTTGAATATTTATTTTGCCCTCTGGTTCTAGAATCTCAGGACAGTTTTCCTTGATAATTTCATGAAAGATGATGTCTAGGCTCTTCTTTTGATCATGGCTTTCAGGTAGTCCCATAATTTTTAAATTGTCTCTCCTGGATCTATTTTCCAGGTAAGTTGTTTTTCCAATGAGATATTTCACATTATCTTCCATTTTTCCATTCTTCTTGCTTTGTTCTGTGATTTCTTGCTTTCTCATAAAGTCCTTAGCCTCCATCTGTGCCATTCTAATTTTGAAAGAACTATTTTCTTCAGTGAGCTTTTGAATCTCCTTTTCCATTTGGCTAATTCTGCTTTTGAAAGCATTCTTCTCCTCATTGGCTTTTTGAACCTCTTTTGCCAATTGAGTTAGGCTAGTTTTCAAGGTGTTATTTTCTTCAACATTTTTTTGGGTCTCCTTTAGCAGGGAGCTGATCTGCTGTTCATGCTTTGACTTCATGCCTCTCATTTCTCTTCCCAGCTTTTCCTCTACCTCTCTAACTTGATTTTCAAAATTCTTTTTGAGCTCTTCCATGGCCTGAACCCATTGGGTGGGCTGGGACACAGAAGCCTTGATTTCTGTGTCTTTGCCTGATGGTAAGCATTGTTCTTCCTCATCAGAAAGGAAGGGAGGAAATGCCTGTTCACCAAGAAAGTAACCTTCTATAGTCTTATTTCTTTTCCCTTTTCTGGGCATTTTCCCAGACAGTGACTTGACCTCTGAATATTCTCCTCACACCTACCTCGCCTCCTGATCCTCCCAGCCAGCGTTTGGGGTCTGAGATTCAAATGCTGCTTCCAGCCTCAGGGCTTTTGGCGGGGGCAGGGCTGCTATTCAGTGTGAGATTAAGTTCAGCTGTTCAGGTGGGGCAGGGCCTCCTCTCAGGCTCAGTTCCCTCAGGGGGTTTATGCACAGACCTTCCACAATGGATCCAGGCTCCTGCCCCCTTGGGGAGCCCCAGTCTGCAGCCGCCTCTGAGCTTCTACCTCCCGGGGGGGCCTGAGTTATGGGGGCACCCCACTCTCCCCTAGACCTGCCAAAGAGACTTTCTCACCCACCCCCGTCACCTGTGGGTGGAGGGACTTGTGCGGCCGCTGGAGATCCCGTCCCTGAAGCCTGCTCGGATCTGTACCTCTCGGTGCCGCGGCCACGGCAGGTCTGGGCTGGGCCTACTGACCTTCTCTTATGTTAGACCTGCCATCCTTTGTGGTATCTGACTTGGCTTATTCATGAGAAGAGTTTTCTCTCTTGCCCTCTAAATTTAATTTTAAAGTTTTCTTTAGGACTTCAGATCTCCACAGGGAATTTTTTTTTCTATAGACTTTCCTTACAATGACTCCACACCTACCCAGAAGGAGTCTATTATTTCTATATTTTAAGATGCAGTCCAGAAATCAAAATCCTATGCCTGACAGCATCTTCTAATCCTAGCTATTTAGTTTCAAAATTCACTTTTTTCTTTTGGTTAGGTAATTAAGATTTAAGCTATTCCTTTTAAAATGTATATGTTTATTTATTTTTAGTTTTCAACATTCATTTTCATAAGATTTTGAGTTTCAACTTTTCTCCCCTTTCTTTCCCTCCCCCTCCCCAATATGTTGTGCAATCTGCTATAAGCTCTATTTACGGATTCACATTAAACATATTTTCACATTAGTCATGATGTAAAGAAGAATTAGAACTAATGGGAGGAACCACAAGAAAGAAGAAACAAAAGAAAGGGAGAGCAAATAGTATGCTTCCATATGCATTCAGACTCCAGATTTGTTTCTCTGGATGTGGATGGCATTTTTCATCATGAGTCTTTTAGAGTTGTCTTAGGTCCTTGCATTGCTGTGAAGAGCTAAGTCTATCAAAATCAGTCATCCCACAATATGGTTGTTATTGTGTACAATATTTTCCTAGTTCTGCTCATTTCACTCAGCATCAGTTCATATAAGTCATTCCAGGTTTTTCTGAAGTCTGTTTGCTCATCATTTCTTATAACCCAATAGTATTCCATAATATTAATATCCCACAACTTGTTCAGCCATTCCCTAATTGATGAACATTTCCTCAATATCCAATTCTTTGCCATCACAAATTATGCCCATGATTCCAAACTGCTCTCCAGAATGGCTGGATCAGTTCACAACTCCACCAACAATGCATTAGAGTTCCAATTTTCCCACATCTTCTCCAACATTTCTTATTTTCCTGCTTTGTCATGTTAGTCAATCTGATAGGTGTGATGTAATACCTCAGAGTTGTTTTGATTTGCATTTCTCTAATCAATAGTGATTTAGAGTATTTTTTTATGTGGTTATAGATAGATTTAATTTCTTCTTCTGAAAACTTCCTTTTCATATCCTTTGACCATTTGCCAACTGGGGAATCATTTGTATTCTGATAAATTTGACTCAGTTCTCTATACATTTTAGAAATGAGACCTTTATCACAGACATTAGTTGTAAAAATTCTTTCCCAGCTTTCTGCTTCCCTCCTAATCTTGGTTGTATTGACTTTGTGCAATTTAATGCACAATTTAATGTAATCAAAATTATCCATTTTGCGCTTCATAATGTTCTCTATCTCTTTTTTGATCATGAATTCTTCTATTATCCGTAAATCTGACAGGTGAACTATTCCTCTCTACCAGTTTGCTTATAACATGAGCCTTTATATCTAAATCATGTACCCATTTTGACTTTATCTTGGTATACAGTGTAAGATATTGGTCTATGTCTAGTTTCTGTCATATTATTTTCCAGTTTCCCTAGCAATTTCTGTCAAATAGTGAATTTAAGCTATTCTTTTGACTGCATTTCTTCTCCTGTCAAATTGCAATTCCTGGCTCCAGACAACTATGACTGAAGAGTTAGAAAATTCCTTTTAATTTGTGTTAAATCCCTGACAGTCATGTGTGTTCCTCAAATTCATCTGGGACTTTGTGGAGGCTAGGGCAACAAGGCTTCCCCCAAGATGGGCTTCTTTATTGTCATGAAAATGAAATGAGTGTTGAATAATAATGACAAACTAGAATCCTTTCTATTTGAAATTATATTAACAATTCTGGCTATAGCAGTAATACAAGAAAAGGAAATTAAGAGAATAAGTACAAGGGAATAAGCAGAATTATCACTTTTTAAAAAGATACAATAATTTATTTAAAGAACTCTAAAGAGTAAATTAAAAATTAGTTGAAATAATTCATCACTTCAGCAAATTTGTAGGTTATAAAATAAATCCAAAATAAATGTCAGGGGCTTTGGAAAAACAGGCACATTGAAAGAATGGTGGTATACTTGTGAATATATACGATCATTCTGTAAAAAATATGGAATTAGGCACAAAAAGTTACTGAATAGTGCATGCCCTTTGATCTAGTTATACCACTGCTAGGTTAATACCCAAAATATATCAAGGAAACAGGAAAAGGAACTATGTGTACAAAAATATATAGAACAACTCTTTTTGGAGTAGCAAAAAACTGTAAACTAGAGGAAATGTCCTTCAACTGAGGACTAGCTGATAGAGTTGTGGTATATGAATGAGAAAGAATACTGCTGTACTACAAAAATTTAGGAAATAGGTAATTTCAAGGAGACATAGAAAGACATGTGAACTGATACAGAAGGATGTGAGCAGAATCATGAGAACAATTTATTCTATAGTACCAGTATTATTGAAATGAACTTTAAAAAAAGATGTAAATCAATGAAAAATGAAATGAGCAAAACCAGGGGGACAACGAGTACAGGAACAACAACATCATACAGACAAACAACTTTGAAAACTGTAAGAACAATGATTGATGCAATGATCCAGACAGAGGATGGATAATCAAACATACTATCTTCTACCCCTTGACACAGAGGTGATAGATTTAAGGTACAAAATGAGGCATATTTTTGTATACAGTCAATGAGGGAATTTACTTTGCTCAGCTATGCATATCTGTTACAAGGAATTTGTTTGTTTTTTCTCTTTTTTCCCCAATGGGGTAGGAGCAGGAGTGAGAGAAAAAAAATAATATTAAAAACAGAAAAAAAAATTTTCAGTGGGATGGCCAGGTTCTATAGAAGCGCAGTGCTGTAAGCCCTTTGAAATGAAGTGACTGAATTATTAGTTTTGCTTAATTTATTAAATTGTTTTACTTTGTTTACAGCTGCAGCGCCCCCCTCCTACCCTATTTTCCCATTGGGAAAAAAACTGTAAATGTTTGTAATGTAAAAATAAAACACATCAATACGATTTTTTAAAAAGAAAAGAAATGAACCTGCGGCAAGAGCAAAGGAACTGGGGACAAGTATATTGACCTCACATTCCTATTTTGAACATGTATTCCTATCTGCTAGCCAAATCCTCCTTGTGATGCATTCCAGCCAGCCCAGTCTGGGCCTTATGGTTTGCCTTTGATATCTATGTATCTATGTATCTATGTATCTATGTATCTATCTATCTATCTATCTATCTATCTATCTATCTATCTATCTATCTATCACTTTTCTCTGTCACCTATGCATTTTTCTTCCTTTTTTTCTGTCCTTTTCTCTTGTTTACTTATTCACATTTCCCTTTCTGCATTTCTCCTTGCCTTTGCTCACCCTGCTAATTAGGTAGGTACCTGGAGTTCTCTGGGTGTCCTAAACCCTGCCCTGCCTGCTCTATTTAGCCTTTAGTTTTCCTCTTCCTCCCTAAACCAGGGCTTCATGATCCAATACCATCTGCTATTCTGAGACAATCAAAATGTCTATTCTAATAGCATGTCCTCATCTGTAGAATTAGGTTAGACTTGATGATCTGTAAGGTGCCTTCTAGCTCTAAAACTACAATTATCTGCTATCTAATGGGGGTATTAGAATAAAAGCAATCTGATTAAATTAATTCATGCTAAGAGATAAACAACTATTAACCTCTTAACCCTCTCAAGACTATTTACATTTCAAAAGAGCAGTGTTAACCTAAAAAAATTCTCTGATTTGTGGAAGTACTTGCAGTATCACAAACTGAAGATTTTCAAGAAGAATAAGGAAGGAGTATTAGGACAGTGGGGACCATATAGTACAGCAGACAATCTATTCTGCTAGAATAAGATCAGCCCTTAAAGCAAGAGTTCTTGATCTTTTTGTATGTCATAGACTCTGGCAGTCTGGTGAATCCTAGGGGAGTCTCTTCTCAAAAAAATGTTGTGTAAATGCACAAAAAATACATAGGATTACAAAGGAATATATTGAAATACAATCATTAAAATATTTTAAAAAATAGTTCCCAGACTCCTTTATAGTATCAGCCCTTTTATAGTATATATTTATAGCATGTATTTTGGGGTAATATTCATATATTGTAATACAAATGTGAACTTTAGGATGATAAGCAATTATTATCAAATATTTTACTGGATCAGAAATAGTGTCATTGAGACTACCTCATGGTTGAGTAAGGAAATATTTATTTTTCTTTCTGAAGGGTTGAAATAGTCTTATCTATATTATGCAATAGTGTATACTCTATTTTTACAACTTTTAAAAATTTCTCTTCTTTTTACAGAGGTTAAAAAGGCATAGATATGTTGTGATAAATACATCAATGAGATCACAGATTCTTCAAAGAATCAAAATTCTTTGAAAAGATCACATGAAATGTAAGATCATCTTCTATCTGGGCAAATACAGTATTTTGCTCTTCTTTTCAATAGTGATAACTAAATTTATTACTTCCACACTTAGGAAGGCAGAACAGTTGAATTTGGAGGACAGATAGGTAGTGAAAATTCATGTCAAAATATACAATACTACCAGTAAGATTCCAGAAAGCATTGCTGAAGATTTTGATGTCTTGGAGAAGAATCACTGCTGCCAATTGTTTAAAAAAAAAAAGTGATTTTGAAAGTGAACAGTTTGCTAAGATGATACTATTTGGTATGGGATTTTGATTTCTGGGTGACAGCTTAAAATATTGAAATAATAGGCTCCTGGCAAGCAGATATGGAATAGATTTACAGAGAGTCAATAGAATTATTCTTTTCCTGAGGATTTGAAAATCCTATCATGGGGGCTTTACACCGAAATTGGGAGCCAAGTAAGAAAACTATCCTCATACATATGCCCAGCCAAATAATACAAAGCATAATAGATCTAATATAAGAAGAGTAGCAGAAGAGAAAATCAGTAATTGGCAGATGAAAACCTCCAAGAAGAGAGTAACAAAGCACTTTCCTAATAACTCTATGCAAATACTCTTGTGCAAGTATTGTTATATGCATTTAACAGATGAGGAAATGAAGGCTAAGAAATATTAAATAATTTGTCCAGGGTCACCCAGCAAGTGTCAGATCTAAACCAGAATTCAAACCCAGTTTTCTCCTCACTACAAGTCCAGAATTTATTTTACCACATAACACAAAACCCATAACACCAGACATCTATGTACCAAATATAAGCAATAAATGGGATAAAGTTGAGATCCCAATATAAAGAGGTAAATTTAATTTTAGGTTAGTTAGACTTAGTGGGATGGGATTTGTGACTAGAATATGTTGCTAAAAAGGAATCTCTTATTCAAAAGGAAGCTAGATGACAAGGTAGATAGAGTGCTGGACATGGAGTTAGGAAAAATTGAATTCCAATCTAGCCTCAGACACTACTTACTAGCTTCTTGCATGGGTAGATCACTTTAGTCTGTCTGCCACAGTTTTGTCTTCTGTAGGAAGGATATAGGAGGATAACAACAGCACCTTTTTTCCAAGGTTGTTGTGAAGATAAAATGAGATGGTATTTGGAAAGTGCCTTGTAAACCTTAATGTGCTATATATAAATGCTATTAAGGGAGGGAACAAGCATTTATTAAGGCCCTACTTTGTTCCAGGCATTATGCTAAGTACTTTACAGATATTATCTCATTGGATTATTATATTATTGTAGTAGGATGATATAATCATCGTATCATGAATAATATTGTTATTATTAGAATGGGCAAAAAGCAGTGGAGTAATATGATGTATCATGAAGATATGTTCATATGAGGAAATACAGGAATTGATGGGTAAAGCAGAGTGGAGAGAATTTGGGTGAGAATCAATAGAGGAAGAAACAAAAGTTATAATTTTATAGAATTATACTAGCCCAACATGAAAGCATAGCACTTTCTCGTCACTATTAAATTACATGGATAGCATATGAATAGTGACAAGAAATTTCAACCATCCAAACATTTGCTGGAACTCTTTTTGCCAAAAGTTGGGAAATTCTTGACTTTTCTTAATGATAATTTCATTTTTTCAAAGGTGGAGAAAACAGTAAGGGAAACTACTATTCTGAACCTGACCTGGTTGCTGAAATCAAGATGTGCAAACCTTGAGAAGAGGTGATTACTTTGTTAGATACTGTGAGAGAGAAAAGGAAAGCTGTACATTGTTGGATGTATACACTATATTTTCATAAATCAAGTTCAGAAAGTTCAGAGAGAATAAAGGCTAGCTCTATCTAAAATTATATAAAGAGAGCTAGCTGAAATAGAATGAGAAGTTGTCAAAAATGAAATTCTGAAGGCACAATCAGGGAAATGTAAAACAGGAAGAAAAGATGGGCTAGTTCCTTGGTGAGGGTGAAGGATTACAGGTGGGCAGCCTACCTCAGGAGTAGCTAGGTTAGAATGTAACCACTCTATTATAAGCTGTTTGAGGGCAGATGTATCATGAAGGCAATACTCACAGTATCTTTGTTTGTGTTCATCCTTCATTACTGAAGAAGACCATGCCATCAGAGAAATAATGACATGACTTGTAGTTGACTTTGTTTTGAATAAGGGAGGGCGATGCTGGTCACCAGCCTCACTTCTCCTCCAGAGCCATCTGAATTCAGGGACCGGATATTCATCAATATGAATGGAAATGACCCAGGATGCAAGGGGAGACTTTGGGCCCTTTAGGCCAAGGTCTTTGCGGGTACTCACTTAGAGTGAGGTAATTCCCATTCATTGAATAGGCCTGTTTAAGAAGTAGCCAGGACATGACCCATTTAATGAGGCCAAGAAAAAGAAAGACATCAGGCTGAGAGGGAAACAGGGAAGGAAAAGGAAGGGTAGGGAAGGAAAAGAAACTAGCCAGTAAAACCCAAGTCAACTGGGCATCTTTTGGCCATCCAAATTTACAGCAACTATGGGTATACCTGCATAGTTCTGAATCACAAACAGAGTCTCCATATAGAAGACAGAAGAAAAACATTTATTCAGATACCAAAAATATGTCATAGTAACCAAGAAATCAATACATATTAGCATTGCAGGGGACAAAGTCATTCTCAAGCCTTCTTCCTCCTAACCTTTGCTGGGGCCTTCCCACAAACAAACACTCACAAGACTAGCTGTACCTGTGTCCATTTTCCTCCACCCTAACTGCTCTCACCAACTTTTTCCCAGTTTTGCTCCACCCTTCCTGTTCCACCCATTCAGCAAGTTTCTCCCACCTCATGTGACTTAGGCCTCCATGTAATTTAAGCAGGTCACATGGGCCTATTAATGAATGGGAAAGATCTTTCCATTTAAATTACCATTACATTTGGCCCCAAGATCTTTCATATTCATTATATAGGTTGGTGGGGCAACAGAATTGTAACAGGGATAACAGAAAATAAGCATGTAAAACAATATCTCAGGGTAAGGCTTGAGGACAAGCATCCTATCATTCCCCCCTCAAAAGAAAGGGACCTAAAATCTTGGTTTAAGAGGAGAAGGTCTCTTCTTCTATAGCTGCTTCCTGCTGAAATTGGACATAGAGCTGTCCCTGCTCCAAGAAGTCCCATTTGAGAAGTCATTTCTTTAGCTGGCATCTGGAGCTTGGTCAATGCCAGGTCCAAGGGTGACACATCACAGTAGTGGACAGGGGGTGACATCTGGATTAAGTGATCAGACATCTGTAAGTGGAGCCTGCAGCAAACAAATCTAGCAAACAAGTTTAACAGACAAAAAAACAAAGAGACAATAAACAGAAGCAGAGTCAGCTGTGCTTCTGGAGTTCATGAACTCACTATCAAGGCCTCATTCAAGGTAGAATATTTGAGTTAAGGGTTCCTCTGCTAGTTTTTCAGAAGGAGGATCAATTTTCACAAGGGATATTATTTCACAAGGAATTATAATCACTTGAACTATTCTATCATTTTTACAAAAGTATATGGGTTCTTCATCTAAATTTTAGAATTACACAGTTAGAATATTTAGAACAATTTAGAATATTCACAATAATTTCTCCTTGATAATTAGAATCTATCACTCCAGCCAATACAAGTGTTCCTAGAACTACTAATCTTGATTTAGGTAACATCTGTCCAAAATGATTTTTAGGGATTCACATATGTATTCCAGTAGAAATTTTTCTTATTTCTTTTCTGTCTGACCAAAAGTCCTCTAAACAATGTAAATCATATGCTGCTGAACCAGGTGTCACTGAATACTGTGCTGGGACATCTGACCTCATAATCCAATACTCAATATTTGGGATCTTATGTGTTTGTTGTTTTCTGATTTGCAGATTTGGGGTCATCATTCTGACTAGAGGTATACTTCTGCCCAATGGTCTGTAATTCAAATTATGTAAAGCAGTGAACAAATTATCTTTCCTATGTTGATAGAAATTATTAGAACTTAACTTCCTTAACTGTTCTTTCAATAATCCATTCTTTTTTTTAATTAACCCAGACACTTGTGGATAATATGGAATATGATATATTCATTGTACATTGCTTAATACACAATATCTCTTCATTTCATTACCTTTGAAATGTGACCCATTGTCACTTTAAATCTGTATTGGGGTTCCATAATACAGACTTGTGATATCTAGAGTTTTATAGGTGTTTTTCTGGGTTGCATTGTTATAGGAACTGGTTGTCAACACAAGTATATATAAATATCCATCCTTTATCTTAGGGTAGGGGTCCAATATAATCTATTTGCCAAATTTGGACTGGTACTTGTGTTGACACCAGCATATTCATAGTCACTGTCAGTATTATGAATGTTGCATTGGCACTACAGAAGATAGTGTCTTTTGCCTCTTTTTTGCATTCTCAGCACTTAGTACAGTGTACATAGTAGGCACTTGATAAATATTGATTGATTGATTGATTGATTGATTGATTGATGGAAGTAGGAAAAGGCAGACTCCTTATGACAAATTAATGGGAGGACATAGACAAGAGTCACACAGCATGGACAGACATGCATCACTTGCTATCTGCATTACCGCAGGGAACTTCCAGATGACTGAGTTCACAGATTCATTTGGGTATGCCATATGCCAGACTTTGTGGTTACAAAGACAAAAATAGCAAAGCACACGTCCTGAAGGAGCTTACAGTCTATTAGATGGTAGACAAACATAAAGAAGATGGAAGAACATGGAATAATATACTATCACCATTGTGGAAGAAAAGTTACTCTTTCTTATTAAGCAAATAGAATTAAATACTAGCAACAAGACAGATGTATTTGACTACATTGAAATAATAGCTGTACAATAAAAATTATAACAAACTTTTTTTAAAAGACTGGGTTATAGCAATATGACAGATTAGACATTTACATCTAAAACATATAAGGAACTATTAAAAATTCACAAAAAATCTCAGGTCAAAGATTATGAAACGATAGTTTTCAAAAGAAAAACTCCTTAAACCCGAGACATACTCTTCCTCAAATACCCCAACATGTCAGTAAGACTAAATACATGTAGAGTCATATACACAAGGAACATATGTGGATAGGACACTTACATTGAGGGGAACACACATAGGAAACACACAACCAGGACATATATATATGGAAGAGTAAGTCATGTCCAAAGCTGCAGAGTTACTGATATCTTCTAGTCACATTCTTGTACTCATCTAACTGCACCCTACTGGTCTTGTAGACTCTGCTAAATGCTGCTTGGAATGAGGAATAATCTCTCTTCTGGTCTCAGGCAGATGCCACTTGACTGCTTCCAACATCTGGGTCAGTTACTGAAGAGAACAGCAGATGTTTGTTTCATTTAATTTTATTTTGACTATGCCTCCCTATCATGTCCTGACTGAATGTACAAGGGCCACTTATGGGCCTGATCTCACTCTAATCATCACAGGACCTTTGATTTGTATTGTTTTCCAACCTGGGTTTGCTCCTGAAAGCTCATCTTCTTAATGCCTAACAGTGTAGAAATCCAATTGGCTTAACCCAAATCAGCCCAGAATTTCTTAGCTCAAGAGATTAGAAAGCCTCAGCCTCTCTGGTATCAGAGATTACAGGCATGTGCCACCACTCGTGGCTACCATGCTCTTTTAGCTTAAAGTCTGTAGACTTTTTCCATTTTTTTTACAATAGGCAGAAACTCTTGCCTGGGAACAGGAAAAAAAAAGTCTCCCCTTGAATTCTCCTGTCTGGTTCTCTTCAAGAGTCTTGGCTTGAAATTCCTTATCTCTCAAACAGATTTCCAGCAAGGTGTCAGGCTCTCTAGAACAAAGAAAGAACATGTCCTTTTGGATCCAACTGCCTGGTTGTTGACTTCAGGATCTTCTCAGGCAACCGTACTCTATCTAGCTCACACTGAACAGGCTACATACTTTCTCATTATAATCTCTCACATCTAGATTGTAAAGGAGGTAGCTACCAAACAACATAATGGAGTTGGGGAAGATGGTACTGTTCTTCAGTTTTCCAAACCTAAGCTCTTTTATTATTCTGTGTAGATGAATGGTTTACAAAAATGCAGAGAGACAAGGTTAAGCCCAGGAAGTAAGGTCATTGGCTCCTTTGCCAGTTCAGCCACATTCTTGGCACTTTGATGTCAACATGTGACCAGCAAAGCCATGAAAGGGGCCTTATGGCATACCTTCATGAAATAATTTAAAGGGAAACACACATGCACACACATGTGCACACACACATATACACACACACATATCCCAGAACCAGAAGAAAAGGGTACATACTAATTAGGACCACACGAAGGGAAAATTGAAGAAAATGAATGGACAAAGAATCCTGATAGAGAATTAGGGAGAGCAACTAAAAATTTGTTATATTTCATGAATAGATGTCAATTTATTTAAATGTAAATAATTCCTTAAAAAATTCATTAGTTGCATTGATATTTTAAATAAATCATTTCTTTTTTTTTTTTCTTAGAGGAGTAGAGCTTGGTAGGTCTGGGTCTGGGTCTGAGGCTGTTTTAGCTTATATTTAAATTGGAGATTCTCTTTAATACTGAAGGTTGATATAGATAGCGATCACTTATGCCCCCTCAAAGTAGTGTCACTTACTTCAAAAGGCAGTTCTATGCTGCCTCTACTGTCAGCAGTACTTTTTCCCAGATAATATAATTGAGCTCTGTCCCAAATGTTTTTTTCTCTTTTTCTGGAACACAGTTTGTTCCTTTTTCTACCTTGGAGGTCTCAGTTTCCACTTTAATTGGGCAATGGGAGACAAGGCACACCAGGTTAGATACAACAATGAATATTCTCTTCAATTCAGTTGTAATTTGGCCACCACACTGCTCTGGGATCTTTTGGATGACTGTGAGCGGACCCACCATCAAATAGCTAGTGAAAAGTCAAGGTAGTTTCAGAAAGTGTTGTAATTCAGCTCTCTTGGTAGCTTCCCAAGACAGATCCCTCCTGACTCCCTGATGGTCTATTAAGTACCCAGAAATGTTTTTATAATCAGTACATTGATTGATTGTCAATTCCATTGACAAGCATTTAAATATACGAATAAGAACAAAAGAACAAAAAATGGAAACAAAAAAAGTGATTTCAAATAATTATGCATGTACTCACATAATTCTATAATTTACGGATTATTCAACAAAACAAAGGGGAGTTCACCAAAGGAGGTATTCCATTTTGAAGTCTAATTAACTAAAGAACAAGGCCTTCCAGATCTGACACTGGCTTGGATTACCAACAGAATGGAAAACTCTATGTCCTATAGGTTGTTGCTGAAGCTGATTGGATGTTATGCCCCTGTAGGTAATATTTCCATGCTTCAGAAGATGTTTTTACTAGGCCTAAAAATAATCATACTCTAACTCAATAATTACATTTTGGAGACTAAACCAATGGTGCAAATAAAAGTGCTATCAGTTCAAATTTTTCATAGCAGCATAATATGTAATTGCAATATTTATATATACATATATATATATGTCCAACAACAGGATAATAGGTCAATGAATTGTGTCACATTAATGCAATGAAATACTGTAATGCCATATCCTCTCTAGCCATACTTAATTTTCTAACCAGGTGCAGACCCTGACTCTCTGGCTACTTTTCCACCTCCAGCCCAGTGACCCTCTTATACTGGCAATTTTACTTCTCTGGCTTCCTACTATAATTGCCAAGTTCTTCCTTGGCAACCTCTACTTGAGGAAGTATTTGTGTCAGTGATGTTCACTTCTAACTCAGCTTAACCCCTCACTGTTTGGACTACTCTCTCCCACCTTCCATCTCCTTTTTGTATGTTGTCTTCCCCATTAGAATCCAAGCTCTTTAGGGGTAGGGATTATTTTTTCTTTTTTTTTTTTTCTTGTGTTTGTATTCCTGAAACTCAATACTGGAGTCTGGTACATAATAATAGTTAATAAATGTCTTCTTTAACCTCTAATCTAATTAATACCACTAATTATGAGGAATATAGAGAAACCTGGAAAGGTCTTTATAAAATAATGCAAAGCAGAAAAAACAGGACCAGAGGAATGGAATATAAACTATGAGGAAAAATGAATGAGAATGAATAGCTTAGGAAACATGGTGAGGACTTAGTGGAAGGAACTAAAAAAGTCCGTCACACTTAATGCATTGAAAGGAACTAATTAAAAGGTAAATAATTATTACTCAAACATACACTTATACTGATGACTAATATTTCTGATAAAATATTTAATTTAAATAAATAAATAAATTCTGCTTCCTTCCTTCACCTTTAAACAACAGTGAAAATCCTGTCTCTTTCATGAAGTTTTCCTAGACCAGCAACTGAACTCAGAGCAATAATTGACCATACCATGCATTTGAAAGTGGTGGAAAGATCTTCAGAGTGACAAAGTCCTAAGCAGTAAGAGAAATTCCAGGATGAAGAAGAAATTAAGGCATGGTGGTGAAGTTCAGAGAGTCAGAAGTAAAGCTGGGATGGGAAAAAAACATAGTTGGGCTGGGCATTTCCCCAAAATGGAGGCCCCAGAAAGAACTCAGTAGTAAGGGAGTGCTAGGACCAACTAGATACAAATAAAGCTAGCCTGTTAGTCAACATCCTAGCTGTGGTGGTCAGAGCTCCATGGTTCCATAGGTAGCCTCATTACTACAAGATCTTATTTTTCTCATTTCTTATTCCTTTGTGTCCCTTGTCAGCGAAGCTCTCCGTGGAGTGACTAGGCTAAGAGTAGTATGGGCTGAGGTCTTCAAGTATGTGGAAGGGCTACTCTGCAAGCATCAGTCATGGCCCCTGAAAGTGGCTTCAGGTAAAATGATGACAGTTTCCAGAAGTTAGCAGGAAATCTAGAACACATATAATAAGAAATATCATAAGTAGTGTTAAAGAAAAAAAATATTAATGCTGATATTTTTTTTCTGCATTTTTAGGCTTGTCTGCCAGGAATAATTTTAATTTAACATTAATCTAATAACCAAGAATTCCTAGCTTGAATAGAGGAATGTCCAAAATGGCATAGTTCCCCATGGTCTCCAAGATGACTCTCTACCCCAAAATGCTTTCAGGTAATATGCAAAGGAATCTTAAACAAGTAAAAGATCACAATATGTAAATATCTAGGGGTTGATATTTCAAAATAATTGAGTAATAATTCCACTGTCTCTTGATCTCTCCCCTCATAGAAAGTGACCTCCTTCATCAGTAAATATTAATATGCTTTTCTAATAGAGAAGGAGGAGTCAAGGTGCCAATCAGATACAGGTTGGGTGGGGAGGCAATGAAGTAAACAAGTCAAGAGTTATTTTGTTACAAAGCTGAGTACCCAAAGACTCCAGCTTCTGGGATAAGAACTCATTATTTGACAAAAACTACCAGGAAAACTGGAAAACAGTATGGGACAAAGTAGGTATAGACCAACATCTTATACTGTATACCAAAATAAGGTCAAAATGGGTACATGATTTAGACCTAACGGATGATACTATAAGCAAATTAGGAGAGCAAGGAATAGTTTACCTGTCAAATTTATGGATAATAGAAAAATTTATGACCAAACAAGAGATAGAGAACATTATGAAACACAAAATGGATGATTTTGATTACATTAAACTGAAAAGTTTTTGCACAAACAAAGCCAATGCAACGAAGATTAGAAGGAAAGCAGATAACTGGAAAACAACTTTTGCAGTGTCTCTGATATCTAAAATATATATGGAACATATAGTGTGCGTGTGTGTCTATATAATATATAGAGAACTAAGTCAAATTTATAACTTATTCCCCAATTGATAATTGGTCAAAGGATATGAACAGGCAGTTTTCAGATGAAGAAATGAAAGCTATACATAGTCATATGAAAAAATGCTCTGAATCACTGTTGATTAGAGAAATTTCAATTAAAACAACTGAGGCATTGTCTCACACCTATCCGATTGGCTATCATGACCAAACAGGAAAATGATAAATGTTGTAGAAGATGTGGGAAAAATTGGACACTAATACATTGTTGGTGGAATTGGGAACTGATCCAACTATTCTGGAGAACAATTTGGAACTATGCCCAAAGGGCAATCATACCCTTTGATTCAGCAATACCGCTATTAGGTCTATATCCTAAAGAAATAACAAAAAAGGGAAAAGGACCCACATGTACAAAAATGTTTATAGCAGCTCTTTTTGGAGTGGCAAAGAATTGGAGATTGAGCACACGCCCATCAGCTGGGGAATGGCTGAACAACTTGTGGTATATGGAATACTATTGTTCCATAAGAAATGATGAGCAGGTGGATTTAAGAAAAACCTGGAAGCTTAGTAACATTGACTGAATGCATAGAAACACATAGCACAGCCCTAGAACTAGAAGGAACCTCAAAGGCCATCTAGCCCTACCCTCTCATTTTACAAATGAAGAAACTCTGTGTAGACATTCTTTTTTTGATCCTCACAGCAACCCTGTAAGGAAAGTATATCTAGGCATTACTACCCTTATCTTATAACTGAGGAAACTGAAACTGAGTGAGATTGACTGACTTGTTCATGGTCTCACAGTGATACCTAATCATAACAGTTAACATTTATGTAAAACTTTGAAGTTTACAAAGTGCTTTACACATCTTACCTCATTTAATTCTCACAACAACACAGGGAGTTAGATGCTATTATTATCCCCATTTTACAAATGAGGAAATTGAGCCTGAAGGAATCTGTTTATGTAGTTTGTCCTTTGTTCTCGAAGACGGCCACGACATCAGGGAGATGATGACATAACTCGCAATTTAATTTGATTTGAGTGAGAGAGGGCTATGCAAAGTCACCAGCCTCACTTTTTCCTCCAGAGCCACCTGGTTCCCGTAGCCAGATATCAATCAGGATGACTGGAGATGACCCAGGATGTAGTAGGAGACCTTGACCTTTTTAAGCTAAAATTTTTTCAAGTTCTCACTCTGAGTGAAACAACTCCATTCAGTGAATACTTGAAGAAGTGCATCAATAATAGGTCTGAGGAAAGCTAAGTAACTGACAGATGGTAATGTGCCTAAGGAAGGATTGGAATTCAGGTTATCCTGCCTGCAATTTCCTCTACTTAATACCACTTGCAGCTACATGCCATTTCAAAGTTCTTTAGGTATAGTGTGGATTTAGTTCCAAGTGTTGACTCAGGGCACCTATGCAGAAGGAATGTGGAAGGGGCATGTCCCCTGTTCTGCTCAAATGAATCCCTTAGAAAACTTCTCTCTGAAGTCATTCTACTTTCCCAGGGAAAAAATGCTGTGCTGCCTAAATCAACAAGGTTTGTAGTCACAGGTATTGTGAGGCTCAAATGAGATAATGGATGCAAAGCTTTTGTAACCCTCAAAGCATTTTATAAGTGTCAGTTATTATCATCAATATTATTACTATTCCACAGTCACCAGGCTGCTGTCTGGTGAAGACTTCACTCCCTGATCTTTCTATTGCACGTTTGGTGAGTTTAAGCAATGTTTATAGGGCAATAAAGGAGCGTACTAGTAAATGTTTAACAAACCCAGGGGAAAATGTAAGCACTCCCAATTTTAGGTTACGTCTGCATTGTTAATATTTCCTCTATCACTTCCTTAAGTCTGTGACAATCAACAAAACAATATCAAGCCTTCATTTGTAGTGAGTGTGGATTTCTGAGGTGTAAATGCTTCCACCGAAATTTTAATACTCCAACTGGAGCTGGCTCCAGCACACCCCTGATCCTACTATTTCTACTCAGTTCTCTCCTCCTGTCCTTTTTCTCATCTTTGCTCTCCACAGGTCCCCTGTAGAATTAGGATTAAAAAGATAGAACTTGTTTTGGTTCTGCTTACTTCACTTTGCATCAGTTCATGTAAGTCTTTCCAGGTTTTCTGAAAACTGCTTGCTCATCATTTCTTATAGCACAATAGTATTCCATTATATTCATATACCACAAATTATGAAGCTATTTCCCAGTTGATGCACATCCCCTCAATTTCCAATTCTTTACCACCACTAAAAGAGCTGGTATAAATATTTTTGTACATGTGGGTCCTTTTCTCTTTTTTTTTAAAGATCTCTTTGAGATATAGACCTAGTAGTGATTTTGCTGGGTGAAAGGGTATGCATAGTACCAAATAGTTCCCTAGAATGATTAGATCCATTCACAACTTCACCCACAATGCATTAGTGTTACAATTTTCTCATATCTTCTACACATTTATCATTTTCCTTTTCTGTCACATTAGCCAACCTAGCCAACCTAATAGGCAGTGTGGCAGTGTGAGGTGGTGTCTCAAAGTTGTTTTGACTGCCATTTCTCAAATCAACAGCGATTTAGAGTACTTTTTCATATTACTATAGATAGCTTTCATTTCTTCATCTGAAAACTGCCAGTTCATAGCCTTTGATCATTTATCAGCTGGGGAATGAATGACTTATATTCTTATAAATTTGACTCAGTTCTGTACATATTTTAGGAATGAAGAAAGGCAAGCATTTTGGCTTAGATTATACATGTGAAGTCATGTAAAAGATTTCATATTAACCAGGTTGCAAAAGAAAACACAAATGAAATAAAACAATAAAAATAAAGTTTAAAAAAAAAAGGGTGGCTCAATCTTCATTTTGGAATTCATATGTTTCCTCTGGAGAGGTGGATAGCACTTTTCATCATGGGTCCTTTGAAACTGTCCTTGATCATTGCGCTAATCAGAAGAGCTGTCTCAGAGCTAATTTTCTCCAATATTGCTGTTACTGAATACAAAGTTCTGATTCTACTCACTTCACTTTGCATGAGTTTCTATTTCTCATCATTTCTTACAGCACAACAGAATTCTGTCACAATCATAAACCCAAATTGATGGGCATCCCCTCAATTTCCAGTTCTTAGCCACCACAAAAAGAGCTGTTCTAAATATTTTTGTATAAATAGATCATTTTTGCTCTTCTCTGATCTCTTTGTGATATACACTACTTAGTAGTAGTATTGCTGGGTCAAAGAGTATGCACCGTTTGATCATCTTTTGTACATAATTCTAAATTGTTCTCCAGAGTGGTTCACAATTCCACCAAGAGTGCATTAGTGAGTCAATTTGTCCACATCCCCTCTAGCATTTGTCATTTTCTTTTTCTGTCCATTAGGCAATATGATAGGTAGGAGATGGTATGACAGAGTTGTTTTAAATTGCATTTTCTAATCAGTGGTGACAAATAATTTTTCAAGTGACTCTTGATAGCTTTCATGTTTTCTTCTGAAAACTGCCTATTCATATCCTTTGACTATTTATCAACTGGGGAATGGCTCTTATTTTTTGTAATTTGGCTCAGTTTTCTATATGTTTGAGAAATGAGGACTGTGTCAAAGAAACTTGTTGCAAAATTTCCCCCAGTTTCCTGTGTTCTTTCTAATTTTGACTGCATTAGTTTTATTTGTGCAAAAGCTTTTTAGTTTCATGTAATTGGAATTTTCTGTTTTACTTCCTATAAACTCCTCTGTCTCCTGTTTGGTCATAAGTCCTTCCCTTATCCACCAATATGACAGGTATATTTTTCCATGCTTCCTTAATATATTTACAATATCAGCCTTTGTGTCTAAATCATATACTGATTTTGACTTTATCTTGAGATGTTGTTCTAGTTTCTGCCAAACTACTTTCCAGTTTTCCCACAAATTTTTGTCAGATAGTGAGATCTTACCCCAAAACCTTGGATCTTTTGGTTTATCAATCAATGGTTTACTATGATGGTTTATTATTGTGTATTGTGTACCTAATCTATTCCACTGATCCATCACTCTATTTCTTAGCTAGGAACACATTAGTTTCATAATTGCCACTTTGTAATATAGTTTGAAATCTGGAATTGCTAGCCTGCTTTACTTAACATTTTTCTTTCATTGATTTCCTTGATATTTTTGTTCTTTCAGATAAAATTTGTTACTATTTTTTTCTACCTCCATAAAATAATTCTTTGATAATTTGTTATATCACTGAATAAGTAAATTAACTTAGGTAGACTTGTCATTTTTATTATATTGGCTTTCCTTACCTACTAGCAAATAATATTTTTCCAATTATATATCTATATTATATATATCTGCCTTTATTTGTATAAAGTGTTTTGTAATTATGTTCATTTAATACCTGGGTTTGTCTTGGCAGGTAGATTCTCAACTATTTTCTATTGTCTGAAGTTATTCTAAATGGAATTTTTTTTTCTCTTGCTGCTGGATTTTGTTGATAGTATGATCTTATTAGGAAGGCTTCAAATTCATCCCCATTAGAGATAATTCTCTTGATTTTAGGTAGATGCTACTTATAGTTTTAAGATCTATGTTTTCTAGAATTTTTAATATGAATGGGTGCTGTATTTTGTCAGAGGCTTTTTCTGCCATCTATTGATATAATTATATTATTATTGATATAGTCAATAATGCTGACAGTTTTCTTAATACTGAACCAGCCCTGCATTCCTGGTATAAATCCCACCTGGTCATAGTGTATAACCTTTCTGATTTAGTGCTGTAATCTCCTGGCTAGTAGCTTATTTAAATTTTTTGAATCAATCTTCATTAAGGAAATTGGTCTATAGTTTTCTTTCTCTATTTTTCCTCTTCCTGATTTAGGTGTCAAAGCCATATTTGTGTCATAAAAGGAATTTGATAGGACTTTTTTCTTTACATATTTTTTCAAATAATTTATATAGTATTGGGATTAATTGTTCCTTAAAAGTTTTGTAAAATTCACTTGTAAATCCATCTAGTCCTGGGAATTTTTCCTTCAAGAGCTAATTAATGGCTTGTTCAATTTCTTTTTCTAAGATAGGGTTATTTAAGTATTCTATTTCCTCTTCTGTTAATCTGGGCAGTTTATATTTTTTTGTAAATATTCATCTATTTTATTTAGACTGTCAGCTTTTACTGGCCTATAAAGGGGCAAAATAATTCCTAATAATTGCTTTAATTTCATCATGGTGAGTTCACACTTTTCATTTTTCATATCAGCAATTTGGTTTTTCTTTTCTCTTATAAACCTATCAACCAATAGTTTACCTAGTTTATTGAGTTTTTTCATAAAATCAGCTCCTAATTTTATTTATTAGTTCACTTTTTTTTTACTTTCATTATTATTAATGTCTCCTTTGATTTTCAGGATTTCCCTTTGGTGCTTAATTGGAGACTTAAAATTTCTTCTCTTTTTAGTTGCATTCCCCGTTCATTGCTCTGCTCTTTGTTTCTTTTATGGATGTACATGTTTAGAGATAAATCTCCCCTTAAGTACTGCTTTGACTACATCCCACAAATTTCAGCATGTTTTCACAGTATTTTCATTAGATTTCATGAAATTATTGTTTCTCTGATTTGTTCTTTTACCAACTCATTCATTAAGTTTAGATTAGACATTACTTCTCAGAGTCCCTGATCCCCTAGGGCCAGAAGTGATACTGCCTCTCAGGGATCACACTCCTTGTTAATAGAAAGTGTTCCTCTCTGCTCTTTTACTATGATCCAGAAGTGGGCATAGGCAATGGACTTGTCCAACAGCATCTGATCCTACATCTCATGCTAGCACAGGGGTACCTTGTAACTTCTTTGACCACTTACCAGGTCTCCTTACTATCTTTGGCTTGAGAGCTTCCATAGTTGCTGCTGTTTCTGCCACCACCTAGTCCTACCACTGGTGTCCATCCATATGGGCTCTGGGCCAGCCTCTTCCTCCATGTCATAGATCTTTCTTTTCCAAGAGAAATGGAAAAAATGTCTCATTCTGACTTTTTGGTTGCTCTGCCACTCCAGAATTCAATTTGAGGCATTATTTTAAAGTTGTTGGGAGGGGAATATTGGGAGAGCTCAACTGATTGCTCCACTATCTTGGTTCCGCCACCCTATCCACCAGGATCATACTCTTTGAAGCTGCTTCATTCCTCAAGTGGCTATCTTTCAGAATCTGTATTCATCCTTGGTGTATATCTCTCTCTGCTTCCAATTAGATTCATATTTCTCTACTATTCTCTACTCATAAGTCTCTCCAATGGCATAATTAATGGTGGGGAGGGAGAGGAAAGGAACAACATTCCCTGTTAGCTCACTCCCATACCTGCTGTCCTCTGATACAGGTTCCAGGGTCTGCCTCCTCAAAGTGCCCCTAAACCTGGAATCTACCACCATTTGCTTGCTTTGCTCTTAGACTTCCTTTTGTTGAAATTCCATCAGGTTTTTAGCCTCCAGAGGTACATTTAGCTATGTTGGTCAAAAATTTTCTTCTAGACCCAATCAAAAAATTTCACAGGAGATCACAGTGCATGAACACATTTAGTCTTCATATTTAAAATTTATACACTTAAAACTTCATTAAGCCCTTACACTGACTATATTACATTAATTGAAAAGAGATTGTAGAACTCCTCTGTTACATTTATATTACACAAATCTAGGATTTGTATTACCTTCCGTCATGTCTCTATAGAAGCAATGATTGAATTTAGATGGAATAGCTGTTATATATTTTATGACAAGTCCACCAAGCAACTGGGATGACTCTTGATTGGCTGAAAGTGAACCTGGGATTAGAAAATACAAACTATGGATTAGAAAATACCAATTTAGATTAGAAAATTTAAATTAGAAAAGGTCTAGACAATCCAGGTAAGTGTTTTGTCTTGGGATATATTCTAAAGAGCACTCTAATAATAAGCATCAGGCAAGACATAAATAGAGAGACATGATTGCCAAAAGTATTTGCCACTGTGATACAGGAAATCCAACGGAGAGTTTAGTTGAGGACAGATTCTGTGGGAACTGTTAGGTCCTCCAGATACTCCCGTTTATTGAACAACAGTGTATTGACTATGTGAAGTCCTAAGACATTGCAAAACCTCCTGAAAGAGAACTGTAATTTCACAAAGGAGTTTGGCCTGTTCATCTACAAAGAAAGACCAAAATGGACAAAGAATATTTACTTCCTAAATTCAAATATGCACCAACCATGAGGGGCAACCATGCATCAACCATGAAAGTAGACTTTCAGGGGCTGCCGTTCTTAGTTGAGAGGAAATTAAGATAACCAGGTTGGGCCTGGGATAATTTTCGTACTGAAGAATTTGGGAAGGTTAGTGTCACCTACTTTGGAACTGGGTAATTCCTTTTTTTTCTTTACTGTTTAACTTCTGAATTTGTATATTCTCTTTTCCTTTTACAAAACTGAAAAATGGCACTCTTGTGGTCTAGCACCTGTGGAGATTGCATAAAAAGAAAAGAAGGAAGTGCCTGCTAGAAAAGGGTACCTAGACATGATTGAAATGGAAGAAAAGGAATAGGACTTACATGCAGCAGATTTCACAACTGAGGAGTCAAATACAGACAAGGCCCTAGATGGTTAGGAAACTTAAGTTGAGTTTCAAGGATTGGATAAATTAAATGTGGTGTATAATATAAAAGAGCTCTAGGGCTCAAGGTAATGAGTAAGTTGCTGATAGTCAATGAGGCCTAAGCCTCAGGGTTGGAAATTTTACATCCTTCAAAAAATAACCCTTCAATATTAAATAATCAGCAATGTTATAAATTAGAACATGTTACAAAGTATATTAAGAAGTAATTAGGAAGTTGGAAATCTGTAAGAAATCCAGAAAAAGGAGAGTTGGAGAACAAAATATAGGTATTTTTACTGCACCATTCAGTGTGCACCGTGAGACGGTATCTGGACAAGACTGAAAAACAAATTCTGGTTTCCCAGGGGTAATTTCATTAGTGGGGAAGGGTACCTTGGGCTACCTTGCTCAATAGCCTAATATATTTCTTCTGGTAAGCTATAAATTCCTCAAGGGGAGGGCACATATAATTTTTCATCTTTATACCATCAGCACCTAGCACAATTCCGTGCACATAACACATGCTTAATAATTGCTTGTTGAATTGAATCAACAATTTCAATTAACTTCCAGAAAGCATTCCTTTTGTGAGAGATTATGTACTTGGAGTCAGGCAACCTGGATAGAATCCCAGCTCAGACACTTTATTAGCTGTTTGACCTTGGGCAAGTCACTTTAACTGTCCAAATCTGTTTTGTCATCTGTGAAGGAAAGGGGCAAGGTAATATATTTATACTACCTACTTCATAAGAAAGTGCTTTGGAAACCTGAAAACGTTATATGACTGTTATTATTATCATCAGGGTCAAAATACTGTGTAACCTGGGTACTGCATTTCCTGTATGGAAATGGTTATAAAGGCTATACTCTATGCCTCAATGCTGGTCTATCTGACCTTCAACATTTAAAATTCTTGGTTTCCTTAATGACTTTGCTCAAGTGCCACCTTGGCAAGAGACCTTTCCTGGTGCCTTCAGGTGCTGGTATCTTCTCATCCAAACCCACCTTGTATCTGCTTAGCATGTGCCTACATATGCACCTTGTATATATTTATATCATACACGTATTGTCTCCTCTTTAGAACAAAAGACACTTGAAAGCAAGGATATTCAATTGTATCTTTGTAATACTTGGTGCTTATTTGAAACAGTATCTGGCACACTGAACACAGAGCCTAGTCCATACTAAGTGCTTAATAAGTGCCCACCAAATGGCAGATTGTCCTTTTCCATTTGTGGCTTTTATGTAAATGGTTTAGAAGGCAGAGAAATTTCCCAAATAAAAGCTGTTCTCAAAAACCATAAAATACAATTCTACTACTTTCTTTAATCCCCTGGAGACTGGGACTATATCTCGTACATTTTTGAATTTTCCATATGCACCTAGAACTATGCTAGAACAACAAAAATGTCAAATGAATGAATGAAGTGGAAATGGATATTTTTATTACAGTTTTTTTTTCAAGCCCTGTGAATATTTTGCTTCATTTTGCTTTCCTATTTCTCTCCTCCATATGTGCCACTCAGTACTAAGGCTCCACCTAGGGCTTTTTTCCGTAATTACATTTATATTCACTGTAATTCATTTTCTTTGTGACTGAAATACGAAAAAAGGTTATTGGAGAAAAAGAGAGTTCATTTGACTTGGCTTTGCTGAAAGTGGGGGTCTCTCCGACACAATGACAGCTCTGTTCATTATTCAAAGGTGAGGCAACAAGCAAAACCCCTGCAATGCATCCCAAGCTAAGATACAGTTAAAACCTTATCTCTGGCTCCCTGGGAACCCTGCCTTGCAGGAATGCAGCCAGGTGAACTGGAGTAACAGGTGGTCCTAGCTCAGCTCAGTGATAACCCAACCATGCGCTAATGGAGGGAAACAATTACCTCCTTGTGCACTGGGTATGGCAGGGAGCTTTGTGAGACTAGAAGGTGTAAATATGATCAGGGAGGAGAAAGGGCTTTTGTTACAGAACTGTTAGGACAGTATATATGTCCCTTAGGGTTAAGAGAAGACGTTTAAAACCTCAATTGTCTCCTTATATTTTGAAATTCTCTACCTTTTAGTAGGGGTTGTCTGCTCTTTCACAATTCTTCCAATGAGTAAACTGGTGGTGTTCTCATTTCTGCCCCTTCCCCCTCTCTCCCCCCCATCTCTCTCTGGGCAGTGAGTCCAGCGCAATGAATTGAGTTTAAAGACTCCCAGAGTGTTTTGACTCACACCTTCCATCTGTCTGCTTAGTCAATGTGCAACCATCTTTGTCTTTCTTTGATAACACCATTTGGCAGGCAGAACTTGTTATGCTAGGAGAGTGCCTGAGTCTGAGTTTTCCTTTTTCGTGTGTGTGTGCTAATAACAGCCAAACACGTTAATGTTTCAGGCATTTACTCAGCTTTTTTCTCTGGATAAACATACAATGCTTTCTAAAATCCATAACGTGGAGAGAAATTTGTGAGAATGACATGAAACTATTTCCAGAAAATGTTGTTTTAAAAATATTTATAATTTGTGTATATATGCAAATACAACATAAAATGGGGCAGAAATTTGGCAACAGATCAATGTACCTGCAAGGTGCTATGGCATAGTAGATAGAGAACTGGCCTCAAAATCAGAAAGACCTGGATTCAAGTTCTGCCTTTGACACATATGGGCAACTTGACTCAATTCAGTAAGCATTTACTAAAGAGGCTTCTGTGTGCCCAGCAATGTGCTAAGTGCTGGAGACTTACAATTTAATCAGCCCGTTACTCCCCCACCAACTCCCTGAGACTATAACTTATTTAGGAGTTTAGAGCCCCCCAAAATAATAACAACTCTGAATTCAGCCTACAACTCCAAAAAAACCCAATAAGTTCCTCATAATCCCAGTTCTATTTCATAGGTTAGAAAAACCTAGGAAATGATTAATTCCTGAGCATTTATTAGAGACAATCCTTTATAGGAAGAAATAGGTATAAAGAGAAACTTTGATCATCATGAGTTTGGGGGTGGGGTAGAAATAAACAGAAAAGACAGAGTGAATTTGACAATTTATCTGGTAGATATGCATCAGGCTGAAAAAAAATTGTCTTTGGGAATCAGGATTACAAACAGGAAGCAGAATTATCTTGTTTAATACCCATGAGTTCTAGCAATATTTTAGCCCAGGTTTTGTTTCTTGTTAATTTTGTTCCTCTATAATGTGTGGATGCTATAATAAGAGTACTAAGATAGATATATGGCACAGGTAGCTATTTTTCTATTATTTTCAACACTTAGTCACCTCAATTCTAAAAACCTAATTAAACTGACACAATTCTATTAGCTGTTAGGACTAAAAGCACAGACCAGTTATTAGCTGATTTCTGGTTATCATAATAACCTACAGTAATTCATCCAAGATTAATGAGATGAACTCCAATGAATTCTAGCCCCACCACTCTGAGTTTCTGTAAAATCTCTGAAATACCTATGTTTCTTTTTTTATAATCAATCAAAAAGGATTTATTAAGTACTTACAATGTTTGGGCCAGTAAGTGGTACCAAAATATGTTACAAAATCCCTTTCCTCAGAGAGTTTACAATCTCTAAGGTATAGAGATTAGCACACATGAAATAATGCAAAAATAATTAAGTTGTTTACATAGCATTGACTTTATAGCCTATTCACTCTTAGTGTAGTAGAGATGGATGATCTCTTGTCTCTTCCAGATCAAAAATTAGATCTCTGTGGGCTGAAGTAATTTGGAAAAGTTTTCAGTAGATTGTAAACTTCTTGAAGGCAGGAGCTATATTTTTCATTTTGTATACCCAAGTGCTTGCTACAGGGCCTTGAACATCATAAGTGCCTAATTAAAGCATAGAGAACTTCCAGTTTTATATATCATGCCCTAATCTCTCTCTCTCGAGTTCCAGAGCTGCATCAAAAGTTGCCTCTTGTACATTTCTAACTTGATGAGCCGAAGGCCCCTCAAGCTCAACGGATCCAAAATGGAACTCATCTTTTCCCCCAAACTCTTACTTCTTCTTACTTTCCAGACTTCCATTGAGGAAACCACCATCCTCCCAATCATCCAGGTTTTCTTTTTTTTTCCAACTAAGTTTTCAACCTTAGCATCATCCTCAGCAATTCACTGTTCCTCAATTTCTGTATCCAATCAGTTGTCAAGACTTGTCAATTTTACTTTCATGATATTTCTTGAATTAGTCTCCTTTCCTTATTCAGAATCCCCACAAGTTTTCGTCACTTCTCACTTGGTCTACAGAAATAGACTCCTAATCTCCTTTCTCTCCAATCTATTCTCCAAATAGCTGTGAAAAGTGATATTCCTAAAGCATCATTCTGACCATGTCAGTAATCTTCATTACACTCCAATGTCTTCCTGTGGCCTCGAGGATTAAATACAATCTGTCTGTCATCCTCACTCTGTTCTTCCCCCTACCCCTGCCATCAGACCTTTAAAGCCTTCACAACCAGGTTCCAGTATACCTTTCCAGGTTTATTACACATCATCCCCCCCCTCAAACACTCTATCATACAACTAACCTAACCTTCTTGTGGTTCCTAACATGATAGTCCATTTTCTGTCTCTGTGCCTTTGTAAAATTACCTTCTATTTATTCTGTATTTATATGCATATCATCTGCCCCCCCAAAAATAATGTAAACTTTTTGATGACTGAGGTTGTCTTATTTGTATCTTTGCATCCTTTACACCTCCCACAGTACCTGATAGATCAAGTGCTTGATAAATACTTATTATTTAATAAATGTTTGTTGGATGTAATGAAAGAGGTGATAATTGATGTGCCTCCTGAAAGACAGAATCTCATACTCCGACATTTTGAATACTTCTGTCTGTCTCCCGGAAGGAAGGCACCAGTTCTGTGTTTTGACTCTTCCATTATTTGTACTTTTGTACTCATCCTAAATCACCAGATGACCAGATCTACAGAAGAAAAAAAAAAGGCTTTATGGTAATAAATGCCTATTGACTGACAGGAGAATGATTCAAATGTTCCTGATAAGAATGTGTTAATGAGACTGAGACACTTTGTTCTATTAATCTTTTTGTTAGTCTGTTGACGATGTATTTATTCAGCTCTTACTATACCAGTCACTGTACTAAGCTCAGGAATACAGCAAAAGGCAAAACAGTAAACAGAGCTCACAATTGAATAGTGGGAGACAACAGGCAAACAACTATGTGCAAACAAGATATATAAATATAATATATACAAACACATATGTGCATGTGTAATATAGGCATACACATATACTGATGTGTCTGAATATGTATATGTATATATACCCACATGTGTATATATGCATGTACGTAACGTATACATATATACATACATATATATACATATAGTGATATATTTGTGCGTGTAAATTGGAAGTAATCTCAGAGGGTAGACGCTGGCAGTAAGGGGGACCAGAAAAGACTCTATGTAGAAAGTAGGCTTTTAGCTGGAAGGAAATCAGGGCAGCTAAGAGGCAGAGGTGAGAAGGGAGAGTATTCCAGAAATGGGAGACAGTGTATTACACACTTAAATACAGATGAGGCAATAACGTAATAACTCTAGCAGGGAGCAGTGAGGAGTGCTTTCTCCTCTCCTTCCTTGACGAGCTCTGACCACAAAGGATTTTTAGAAAAACAAAAAAATCTAATTCCTGAATTATTGCTATCCCTTGAATAAGTAGATTTTCATACTACTTCCCAGGCCCTCTAGCCACTTGAGCTGAAGATTACCTTCCTACTATTGTGTATGCATCTTGTATGATCCTCTCTCCAAACTGGAAGTCTCCTCTCCCAAGTTCTCAAGTCATCATTCTCTCCACCAATCAGGAGAACCTTATAAAAAAGCTCAGATTTGTACATTGAGTTCCACATATAAATAAAAGGTAATACTTCTTATATGTCTGTTGTCTAAATGTATATTTTTTAAATGTGTTTTTCTCCTCCACTAGAATGTAAGTTCCTTGATGGTAGCAACTATTTTTGTGCTTTTGCCTTTCTTTATACTCTCAGCTTTAGCACAATGCTTGACAGACAATTGAATGACTGGTGGTTCCCTCCCTAGTCATTTACAAGGTTAATGACTTTCCGCCAGTGGAAAGTTCTGCTTGAGGCCTATAAAGGAAAATAGTAAATCACTAAGGAAAAAAAATATTATTGCTTAGGTAGAGAGAAGGGTGAAATAATATATTCCTTATTAGAGAAATGTGACAGAGATAGAAATGAGCACTGAGAGGGTCAGTGAGGAGGCTGGCCTGATTGTAAAACAAGGTGATGTGTTGAAAATATAGGAACTAGTCCCATGATTTCACTGATATAGGGAACTCCTAGGTAAGAAAATGGAAGGTATTCAGGTAGGCTCCTACTTTTCAATTCACAGTCTTCCAGAATTGCCCAGGAGCATTAGACGGCACAGTGGATGGAGTACTGGGCTGAGAGTCAAGAAGACTCATCTTCCTGAGTTCAAATCTGGCCGCAGACATTTGTTAGCTGTGTGACCGTGGGCAAGCCACCTAACCCTCTTTGCCTCAGTTAGTCATCTATAAAATGAGCTGGAGATGGAAATGGCAAACTATCTGTGCCAAGAAAACCCCAAATGGTGTCACAGAGAGTAAGACATGACTGAAAAACAATTGAACAGAGTTGCCTAGAGTACTAAGAGCTTGATTGATTTCCTTAGAGACACAATATGTGTCACAGGTGGGACTTAAAATCAGGTCTTCCTAGTTCCAAGACCAGTTATCCACTAGCCATTTTTGTCTCTGTGTTGGAGAGTAGCACAAAATAAGATCAAGTTGAAACCAGAGTATCAATAGCTCTGGAAGGAAGACAGTAGAGTTTAGGTTTGATAAGTTAATCAATAGTGATTCTTCATAGCCTCTTGAGTAAAGAAGTAACTTAATGAAAGCAGAGCTTTAAAATCCATCTAGTCATGATTCAAAATATGTGCTGGAGGGAAGAGAGAAGGGGGTGAGAGATATTTTTGCATTAGGTAATGAAACACTGGGCTAAGATGGCAGCGATGGAAATGCGAGGACCCGGAAAATCTAAAAAACAATTCCAAGAAAGAAAGAACAGAATGTGGTAACAGATTTGCTATGAGTACAATAACCATATGTCCCAGCTTTTCTAGGTAGTCTCCATTTCAAGAAAATAAAAGTTTGTTTCTAATATAGATTTGCAAAATTAATTTCTCCTGTAAAACCATGTGCTCTGATTTTTGGTTAGGTAACTATGATTACCATCGACACAGAAAAAGGAAGATTACTTCAAAGTTTTTATCTGGCTAAGCAAAATATGAAATGCTAACTGATGAAATATCACATAGCTATTAGCAATGAAAATTATATATCTGGGGACTATGTTCATACATGGACATATATGTATATATACATACATATGTCTGAAAAATTCGAAATAAAATAAATATAACCAAATAGCACATACACATCAGTTATAAGCATATAAACTACATACACATTAAGAGGGGAAGAGGATATGGCATGACAGTTTAATAGCATTGGAGTTTGTTTGGGAGTTGGAAATGTTTCCAAATACAATTTGAGAAAGGACACACAAAAAGTTCCTTATTGACAAACATGTCAAATCTGAACTCTACTATCTGCCTGTAATATGCTCTCAACCTACCTTGTTGGCCTTATTTTGTGCTACATTCTTACAGAGGCAGAATGGTAAATGGATAGCTGGCCGTAGAGCCAGGAAAATATGATTTCACATCCCTTCTAACACATATTATACATCCCCGGGCAAACTGGGAATGTGAAATAAAAGTAGCACTACTAACAGAGTGGGAAGGGGGAAAAACTAGGGATAGGGAAAACGAAAGGTTCAGTTCTCAGACAGGATGACTTTGGAATGACAGTGATATTGCAAAAGCAGTTGTTAATATGAGACTTAGACACAGGTGAGAAGTCAAGGTTGACTGAAATAAATAAATTCAGGAGTCACAAATAATGGAGATTTTAAACGAAGTCACATAATTGAGGAACCATAGTTGCTAAAATATTAAGATAGTGAAAGAAAAGCTTACATGAATATAAAATTGTATTAGAGGCAGCTAGGTGATACAGTGGATAAGAGTACTGAGTCTGAAGTCAGGAAGACTCCTCTTTCTGAGTTCAAATCTGGCCTCAGACACTTACTAGCTATGTGACCCTGGGCAAGTCACTTAACCCTGTTTGCCTCAGTTTCCTCATCTGTAAAATGAGCTGGAGAGGGAAATGGTAAACCACTCCAGTATATTTGCCCCCTAAATGGGCCCCCAGAGTCATACACTACTGAAAATAACAGAACACAAAATTGTATTACTTTGAAGCACAAAGATTACTTTTATGCTAATGATTAAGCTGTTTTTGTAGGAGAATTTTAAGACAGCAAATCCAGCAAGTCCTAGACTTGAATTCTAATGATACAGGGAGCTATCAATGCCTTCATTTTACAGATTAGAGACTTGAAGTTCAGAAAGATGAAGTGATTTGCCCAGGGTCACACACAGTTAGTGGAAGATTTGAAATTAGAATCCAGGTCTCCTAATTCCTTGTCCAGTGCTCTTTCCACAATATTACATAGGAGCAAGTACTCTGGCCACACTCTCCCAGAGCAAGACCAGCTATATCTCCCTAAGGGGATCCCTGAGCCATTGAGGTATGTCTTCTTCTGATGTTCTTCTGAGAAGAAGGTGTTGTCCTTCCTACTGTGTCAGTTCTAGTTTTAATTAACCAATTAACAATAATTTGTTCTTGCAAAGGGTATTTACTTTGAAGATATAGCAAGAACAGAAGTCCAAATATCCATTTCCTGCCGACACTTTATGGGCACACTCTCCCTAGATCATCTCTGTCTCTGGGGAAAATGGATTCAGACAATGCAGTTGCTACATAGTTTATATCCAAATGGGGCATCACTGCTAGATGAACTGTTGTCTCACCTGGGTCTGAAGATCTCTCCAGAGACCTTCTTAGGGACCTCAAAGTTGGACAGACTGACTGCAATCCCCAGCACAGACTTTATTTCTGGAGCCTTGGTAACTTGCTCTCCTAACCTTTCAAAACTTAGAAGGTTGTAGCCTCCAATACCCTTCTCCTAAAACAAAAGAGCAAAGAACTAAAATCTATAGTCACATTACTGGTGTGGATGGGGAGAACTCAAGGCTTCTCTCCTCATAGCATTTTATCTCTTTTCTCATCAGATGTTGCCAGTCCTGAAGAAGACAGATGATGACAAATATCAAGGTCAATTAATATTGTTTGACTATACCCTCCCCTCTTTTCAAGCTACACTGATGTAGCCAACAAAGAACCTCCTATTCACCATGTAGCTGACGTATTGGAATCAGTTACAGAATGTCTAAGAATGCTCTAAAGTCCATGTAGGAACTGCATTAAGCAAGCACTCTGCACAAGCTCCTAAAGTCTGGGCTCATGTGCCAATTCCCATTCCATTGGCTGTGTGTTCTCTGCTTCATGCGGGCTGGGGGTGAGAGGGGGTAGAACCTTGTTACAACTTTCCGTGAGGTCATCTATGCATGTGAATGACCGAAGGGGGAAAATAGGTTTTTAGGACATTCACTTAACTTATAGTCACTACCGTGACCAATCAATCAATCCATAAAAGCATCTATTAAGTGCCTATTATGTGTTAGGTGTGGTACAGGTGCTGTGCCATATCAATCAATAAACATTTATTAAGCACCTATTCTGTGCCTGGCACTGTCCTAAGCATTGGAGATGCAAAAAGATACCAGACAGTTCCTGCCTTCAAGGAGTTTACAGTCTGGTGGGGGAGACAACATGAAAACAAATATATACAAAGAAAGCTACATATAGGATAAATTGGTTGGTTGGTTGTTGTCCTCCATTCTTGCAGAGGACCAAAATGACATCACTATGCTAGAATCAAGTTTTATTGTGTCCAGCTTGTGGCTGATCAGACCAATCCAGGCTTGGAATGCTCTACTACAGACTGGACACAGACAGTCCATGTGAAGATTTGGGGTGGTTACTCCAGATTTGTGTATCTTATGTTTACTTTATTCTGTCTCAATTCTGCTTTGCTCATAGAGCACAGCACCCTTTCTGATGCTGAGCAGTCCTGTGCCAGTGTCTCCCATGTCCCACAATCAATTCCAAAGTTCTTAAGAGAGACCGTGTAATCAACAGAGGGAAGGCACAAGAATTAAGAGGTGCTGGGGAAGGCTTTCAGTAAAAGAATTTTATATAAATTGTGCTAGGTACTGGGGATACAAAGGCAAAAAATGAAAAGTCTCTGCTCTCAAGGAGTTTCCATTTTTATCAGATTAGTTGGATTAATTCATTTATTGCTAGGCTGGGTGAGAAGTTTCAGAAATGCATAAGACAGTTCCTAACTTCAAGGAGCATACAGATAACACAAATCACTACAACAGAAGGCAATGAGCATTATATGACCATTGTATTGATAATGCATTTTGCTTATTGTTAATGAAATTTTGCTTCTTAATGAGAAGATCTTTCCCATCCATTAATAGGTCCACATGACCTGATTGGATCACATGAAAGTCTGAATCACATGGAGCCTGTGGTGGGAGAAATTTGCTGAATGGGGGGAACAGGAAGAGGTAGAACAGGAAGGGATAGATCTGGAGCAGAGAGGAAATTGGTCAGTGGTCAGAACTGAGGGAGAGAGAAAACAAGCAGCTGGCTAGCATGAGAGAGCTTGTCTGTGACTTATTTAAGGGGGATGGTTTGTGTGAAGTCCAACAGAAGGAAGGCTTGGGGATGGCATTGCCTTCTGCATTGTTGTGTGTAGATTTGTTGCTATGATAGATTTGACTTTCTGGTATCTAAATAAGGGTTTTGGTTCTGTCTTCCATATGGAGAGTCTGTTGTATTTTGTGATTCAGAATTGTGCCAGCATATTCATGGCTGCCATAGGAACTGTGAATATCATGTTGGTGCTACAACCACTAGAATATCAATTTCACACTATTAAATAACAATACAAAAAAGATCAAATGAATATGAAGGAAATATAAACCATCTTTAGCCTACTTGCTCAACTGATCTCTGCATTATTACTGAGGACACACCTAGTCAAAAACTTCCATCCATAATAAGCACCACTAAGAAGTAGGCATACTGTTACCATGTTTTGGGGGTGCCAGAAAAATGATGGAAACGAAAGCTAAATATTAATTTTAAAAGGGTAGAAGGAAAAAGGAGTCAGACATTTCTGCCTTCTGGAAATCTCAATAGCAGGGCTCCATCTCAAGGGAGGCTATCCCACACTAATAGCAATAATGAAAGGTAGGAATTGAATCCCTAGTGATAATGGGTTGGGCAATAAGTATATGACTTTGGTTGGAGGACACTCTGAAGGACAAATGACTACAGATCTTCTCATTCATTTTGGCCAGAGGGTTGGGAGGGATTATACTTAAAGTCAACAGCATTTATTGAACAGTTGAGTTTCTCTGGCTTTGTTCTTACCAATGCCTTTACCTAGAATAATGTCCTGTCTTTCCTTTTTGAAATCCTACTGAGCTTAAATGCCACTACTGCTGTGATGCCTCCTTGATCCAGGCTCCCAACCCCCAAGCTGGAAATGAACTCTTCCCTCCTTCCTTTTAACTCCCACAGTACCTTGCTCATAGCTCCCTTATGAACATCATGTATCTTAGTGGTTATTTTGGCAAGGTCATTGAGGATAGGTATCTGTAGCTCCCAATCTGCCTGATAATCACATGCTGAATTAATCCATCTTTTGCACTGTATTATACTGTGATGGAGAAGTTACAAAAGTCCTGTGCTTCACTGAATGTTTTACAATTTAATACTCTCTGAGTAAAAATGTCAAAACAAAACAAACCCAAAAGCATTACTTTACTATGCCCTAGCTTTTCTGTGTTCCTACTTCAAAGCTCAGAGATCATTATAAGCCTATTATCACTGAGCTCTCTTCTCAAAAAGAAGTAGAAATGTTCCTTTTTTTTCCCTAGGGTCCAGCAGAGAAGGGATTAGTGTGCAAGTCATGTGATTAAAAAAAAAAATCAATGGGTTAAAGAAGGTCGTCAAATATTCTCTGTTTCCATAGAAGATAGCACTGAAACCATTACAGACAATACCATTGTGGTACTGGTAGTCTTCCAATGGGATTGGGGTGGGAGAATGTGTGCATATGTGGGGGGAGGGAAAATGAGATGGTGGGGAAAGAGAGAGTTGGGTGGGGAGAGGGAGAGAGGGAGACAGGGAGAGAGGGAGAGAGGGAGAGAGAGAGAGAGACAGAGAGAGAACCTAATCAGCAATCCATTCCTGCCCCTTATAACCTTTGCATTTAGTTTAATTTGGGGTATGTGACCTACATTCTTCCTCCTCTACAATTGAAAAATTCCTTTCACCTTTGTTCAGTTGCCAGGGAAAATTCCACTGAATGATTCTAAATGCTGCATTTCTGGGTAAAAAGAGATAAAAAAAAGATCCAAAACAAATAAAAATCCTAGTGGGCTCTTTTCCAGAGAACACAGAAGTGTGGAAAGGCAACCCAAGTCAGTTATCTAGGGACTGAAAAATCCATCAGAAGCTACAAAAGTGATTCAAGATGGAAGTCTTTCATTCAGTTTTTCTAAACTAGGAACGGTAAAAGAACAGCCAGTACTATAGCTTCTCCTCTCTTATAAGTCATTTTATCACTAGTTGCTGAAGTCAAAAGAAACAAGTTGAAAATCCCCAGTGAACATCTCTCTGAGGAGTTTTTGTAGATTCTTAAAAATGGGAATATTACTTGCCTTTCTCATCTTATTTCATAAGGGGGAAATTACTTGAAAATTGGAAGGCTACCAGAATGGCAGGAACTAAGTAGTGGTAAGGATGAAATAAAACATTTTTAAAATTTTTTGTGGCTTAATAAACAGTTTGCCCTTCAGTGAGAAAATTGCTTTTACGAGAACTCAGGCTAGGCACAGTGGTGCACAACTGTAAAAACAAAACAGGACAAAAATTAACCCACTTCCTTCCTACCTTTCCAGTCTTCTTAAACCTTATATCCCTTCCTTGAGCAGGCACTCTTCAGTCCAGTGACTGACCTCCTTGCTGTTCCCCAAACAAGACACTCCATCTCTCAGCTCTGAACATTTTCTATGACTGTCCCCCATGAGTGGAATGCTCTCTACTCATTTCTACCTCTTGGCTTCCTTCAGATTCCAGCTAAAAATCCCACCTTTTACAAGAATTTTTTCCTAATTCCTCTTAATTCTAAGGCCTTTCTTCTGTATATCATTTCCATTTGTAATATATATAGTTACTTGCATGTCGTTTCTCTCATTCAATTATGAGCTCCTTGAGAGCTGATACTGTCTTTTGCCTTTTTTATTTGTGTATTCCCAGTGCTTAGAGCAGTGCCCAGCACATAAAGGGCTCTTAATAAATGCTTATCAACTGACTGATTAATTCCAGCTACCCAGAAGGCTGAGGCTGGCAGATCTCTTGAAATTAAGAGTTCTGAATTGCAGCACACTCTGGCAATAGGGTGGACACGCTAAGTTCAGAATTAATGTGGTGAGACCCAAAAAGGGAGGGACAAGCAGGTTGCCTATGGGCAAACCAATCAAGGCAGGAAATGGATCGAAAAAGTCCATTTTAGCCCGCTCTGGATTAATTTCTTCTAAGTATTCACCTAGTCTTTGTGGGAATCCATATCCTCCCTCCCCTTTGAGTCACTGTTTGCAGTTGTTACAGTCATTCATTTTTTTGAGGGGGAAATCTATAGATATACAATAACTTTTATACAGCATTTTCTTTGATTTACTCATCTCTCTAGCTTTAATCCCTGAACTGGGAATTTATGAATGTAGGGCCAGAACCACCCTTTGATATATTTTTGGGTAGGGTACTTGGCCCTGCTTGGTCTTACCTTAGGTTGCTACACTGATCACGACCCTTCCAATTCACCCCAGTAGACTTTCCTTTTCCCCTCTTAATTATCCTCCCAGGAGCAATATCATATTATAAGTAGTAATTATAAAGATGACCCAAAAAGAGAAAAAGACAAAAAAATTAGCACAGTTGTTCAATCCATTGAAAAGTCTGAAAATAAAATATGTGCAACGTGCTACACCTGTGGACCTCCTAGCTCTGCAAGGGGGTGTCTCCTCATATCTCCTCTTTTGAGCTTTGTTTGCTCTTTATAATTCTGCAACATTCACGTTTGATTTTGTGCATGTGGTTGTTTCCACTGATGTTGTTGCAGTTATTATATGTATTGTCTTTTTGACTATGCTTATGTCATTGTTCAATAACTCATAAAGCCTTTACCAATTCTCTCAACCATTTGATCCCTCCTCCCCTACCTTTTATTTAATCACTTTGTATTTATTTGTATTAACTCCATATCTGAAGCACCTATTTTCTAAATGTCTTTGCTGTGTAAGCTTTTTGAGGGAGGGAGGGAAGGATTATTTTACTTTAATTTGTATCCCAAGAACCAAGCACAATGCTTGAAAATAGTAGGCTTTTAATAAATAATACATGCTGATTGATTGTTGAATAAATGCTTATTGACTGACTGACTCCCAGGTTCTCATCTCACACATATCTGCAAAATAAATATCTCCAATTAGTCCTCTTTCTTGGGGGGGGGGGAGTGTAGAAGAAGTTGAGTAGATTATTTCCTTTCTCTCATGTTCTATTCTCCTATAGCCCTTACAAAAGACAAAACAAACATAGCAATGTGTCATTCTGCACCCCCCTAATTTTTCTTCCTATTGTTTCTTCTTTTTGATCATGTTGATTTCTTTCCATAATGTACCACGTATACAGGCGAAACTTCCTTGACCCTCATATTAATATTAAACCTGCTGGTAACAAAGCCATGTACTGTGCTAAATTCGGCCTTCAAAACTGTTTTTCTTTTAAGTAGATTAAGCATCTTTCTCCCTCCCCTCAATCCTGTTAATGGTATTAAGCCCATTCTTATTAGAGGGTACAAAGGCAAACATTAGCCCAGTCTGTATTGAATTATCACAAATTCCAAATTAGCAAGGTTCAAATTAATAAATCATGCGTATCTTAAAAGCTTGCTCATCCAGCCTAGATGAATACAAACTCACTATTATCAAGAGTACTTTTCTCCTGGAAACAAGCTAGAAAAATTTTAGCAAGCCAAATGGGAGCTATAGATGGATTATTACAACATGCGAAATTTAAATTAGTTTTGGAGAAGGCTGCATCTCAGGGCTCCTAATGTTATTAGCCAGTCAATGGTCTGTGGCATCCCAGCAAGCTAATTTAAGGCTACTGATAACAGTCTTCCTTCTTTACCTAGTCCAAATGAAAATAAATATATTAAATATAATTATATTAGGAAACTGTTATACAATAAAATAGTTACCAGAATTTGGGGTCATTTCTAATGTAATGGAGTGGCTTCAATTTTCACATTTCTCTTTACAGATCTTCTTTAACAATCAATACTGAATTTTTTCTTGTTTCAGGAGAATTTAAAACTTTATGCTTTTGAATTACAATTCAGAAGACTCAAAACATCTTCAATGATTATAGTTGTTTTTTTTCTCCTGTGAATAGCCATGCAGATTTATTAGGGGCCTAGATATAAGCAAAATCAGGCTGCAGGTAAGCATACATCAAAGTATACATTCTAATAAAAAAACATGACCCATAGCACTCATTCTGTATTTCTACAGGTTGATAGTGTTTCCTACCACCTTAATTCACTATCACTTTGATGTCAAATGGTCTGTAAAGTTTGCTGATAGTTTCCATAATCTGTTTATTAAAACTCCATGCTTTCCAGATTTCCTGGTCAAATGTATTAGAAATATAGATAGCCTCAGCCCATATGGATCATGGCAATTCAGAACTGTGAAAGTACAAAGGCAGAAATATGCCCAGATGACAGCTCTTGAATTATACATGCTACTAGTAGTCTTCATTTTAGGAATAAAGCCAATATCTCAGTAGTTTGCAATACAGGAATATTAATGTTAATTGCCTTGACATGGTTGTCCAGAATGAACACTATTTTAATCCTATTCCCCATTAGGGTGAATAATTAGTTTTTCTTCCATATTGCTATGAATCTACTGAAATATTGAGATTGCTTGTTTGGGAACCTAAGTTTTATATAAAACATACTTTTAATTGAGTATTGGGAGATTGAACCTCAAAGCCTTTCTAGCCTTCCAGTATCTCTCCCCCTACTTCCCCCAACTCCTTTTTAGAGCATTTCCTGTTATAATCTTATTCCTGATGCTGGCTCACTGATTCTCAAATTATAACATCCTTAAGAAGACCATCAGATTATGGCCTGATCCTATAGCAAATGACAGCGATGGCATATGGTTCAGAGAAATTTCTACCTTTATGCCCCAGGGACCATACCTGCCTGAAGCCTTTTCTAGCACTGGATCTAATGACTAACAGGGGAATGATAAAGACTTCAGATTCTGCTAACTAAATAAGAATCCCATCATCAGGGATTCAACTTAGTCAATGACATGAATTGCATGCTAATTAAGCTCTGGGTAGTTATTCAGAACTTGTTAGCTCTTGGTCATTGGATGAATGGTTGTTGATAGAAAACATTTAGAGAAAGTAACTCACAGAGGTATATAAAAAGGAACATTTTTAAAATGCTTTAATCCTTTGATAGATCTGGGATCTTGTTGCTATGGATGTAGTGATACAGAGGACAGTCCAGCTACATTTTCATCCTTTACAATTTGTCCATGTCCTCCCACAAACCCCCATAACACATTGGAGGTCAGTCACTAGATTTTTTAAAATAGTTTTTTAATTGATACCTTTATTACATTGTATAAATTTCCCTCTATATTCCTCCTTTTCTCCTCCTCCCCTGCCATCCCTTATAGCAAAGAATTTTTTAAAGAAAATTTAGAAAAGCTAACCAATACATTGAAAAAAATCTGGCCTAATAGCTAGGTTCTTGATGAGTATGAATAATGAATACACTTGAAGTGGTTATGTTATTTGAAGTCGTACTGCATATTTCCATTGGGTTGGAACCAATGACCAGATTTTACATAATTATGATTGCAAATAGTGCTAATTTAAATACACAGGATATTCAGGGGATTCATTATTCACATTTGGGATCTTGCTGTTTATATAACGTTCCACACTCATTGATTCTGCAAATGACTTAGGGAAAATACATTTTCTTATCTTTTCTTTAGGAGCAAGTTTGCTCTTTATAACTTTGAAATACTTATTTTTGCCACCAGATCTTTCAATACTTCATGGCTACTAGTGAAGTACTTGGGTTTTCTGTAGATTACTTATCTTTTGTAAACTACATGACCAAGATCATTCATTTCTTAGATAATCATTTTATGCGGCTTCTTGCTGGTAATGCTACATACAGTTTTGACTGCCTTTGGGGTCACCTGCAATTTTGATTCTTCAAAGAGCATGGTGTTTCATGACATTCTAGCAATAGAGGGCAATTGGGGGAACTTTTTTTTTTTTTTTTTTTTTTTTAGGATTGTGTTATTTCATTGGTATAGGAAACTCAACGGACTATTTATGTAATGTTATTGTCTGAGCAACACAAGACATTCTCAATCTGGTGGATTGTTAAAGCCACTTTTGAATTGCTGTATACATCACTTAAGAGACTATATAGCATTATGAAGCTTGATGCAATTAGGCCAGTGCCCTCTGCAAACAGAATTAGCTGAAGGACATCACCATTTATGGAAAATCTAACTTCTATCTGGACTTCCTTCATGGTAGTGGCAAGTACCTTTGGCAGACCTGTTTCTTCCTGTTTTATACCTGGTTCAATATTGGTAATCAGAGAATTTCTGAATAATTTACTGAGAAAATCTTATGACCAACATATACATGGGAAATTCTGTGCTGAGATTCAGAACTTGGGGTGTGGAAGAAGTATAATGATTGACATAGATGATGTATTGGTTAGATTAGTTTTTCTCATCTATTTTTTTCTCTGTTATATAACCCTTCTTTCTCTCCCATCCCTCCACAGTGGAGAGGGGTAAAGAAAAGAGGAATATATTGGTAAATGTAGATTATGTAAAAACAAAGATTATCAATAAATTTTCTAAATATTCAAATGACATACATTATTGGAAGACAGCCTACATTTTCCTCTTTATATCTTCTAGATATTGCTTCTACTTCTTTCCTCTGAAGTCAGGCAGCACACATTCTAAACCCTTTTCCAGATGACAGTCCTTCAAATACTTTTAGATAGCTATCATGACTCCTCCATCCCAAGTTTTTTCTTTTCTAAGTTAACTATTCCAAGTTCCATCAACTAATCTTCTGGCATGATGGTCCTACACCATTCCAGTCACCCTTCTTTTGTGCACTTTCTAGCTTATCATTACTGTCCTGAAAAGTACCTGGAATTATACACGATAATACAAATGTGGTCTGATCAGGAAAGAGGGTACCACAGTACCATCACCTCCTTAATCCTGGAAACTGCCTCTCCTGATGAAGCCACATCACATTATTGACTCACACTAAAACCTTCTGATCTTTTTCAGATGGAGTGATATCTAACCACATCTCCCATTTGGCATTACAAGTCCTTTATAACCTAGAGGCCTACCTACCTTTCCAGTCTTATTACATCTCTCTGCTACATACTTTTTGATCTGATGACTCTGGCCTCCTTACTGTTTCAAGAACAAGACACTCTATCTCTCAGCTCCAAACATTTTCTCTGGATGTGCCCCATGCCTAGAATACCATCCCTCTTCAACTCCACCTCCTGGCTTCCCTGGCTTTTAAGTCTCAAATAAACTGCCACATTTTGTAAGACTTTTCTCAATTCCTCTTCATTATGGTATCTTCCCTGTTTTATTTTCTGCTCATTCTGTGTATAGTTTGTTTGTATATCTTTGATTGACGTCTCTCCCTTTAAATTGTGAGTTCCCTGAGGCTAAGCACATAGTAAGTGTTTAATATTTATTGGCTGACTGACCTGAATGATATTTATTTTCTGAACCCAAATATACAGTTTCAGATTCATTACCACCAAATATAATCTCATTAGGTTCAGCCCTACTCACTCAGTCTCAGTATGGCCACATTTTCCACTCACCACTCTAGGGTATACTCTGAGGAGTAAAGGTATTTCTTCCATTGGATTTCTGCCATTAAGGTATTTCTGCCATTGGATCAAACCCCACCAGATGTATTCACCCCATTGTCAGACCAGACACTAACACCCTAGTGTCATGCTCTCTTATACCAGTCACAATTCTCTGAGAAGTAAGCTCCCTGGTTCCTATATGTGGAGAGGTTGCATCAACCAAGTTGGTACATTCTGCCCATTTGCTAAATCCATTATAAAAATATGCCATAGGAATTAAAATAGTGCTTACAGGTTGGGATGTCACAGGTATAGTGTGGAGGTGGGATTTGTCCTGGGCCTTCACTGCACAATAACAAAAGGCAGAATTCTCCTTGAGGAGAATGTTAACATTTTTAGCATTTTTTCTTTTGCATGAAGCAAGTTGTTTTTTTTCCTTTTCTGGGGGAGCAAGTCTGAAACTAGAGCATAATAAAATGGACAGGAAAACATCTGCTTTGCCAATGGCCACCCCACACATGTCTTTTCAGAAATGCATCTCATGTGTAAAATGGGATCAAGTTTTACAGGAGTTTTACAGGGAAAGTGAGCTGTCTCTTTGTAGTGATGACCTTGAAATAACGCCAGTGAACTAGTTTTAAGGTACTGACTAGAAAGACAACAGTTGTGGATAGAGTTGACTATAGTATGGTAGGACATGGGGAGAGTAAAGGGTGGAAATAATTTAAAACTAAGAAGTCAATGAAGTTGTTAATCCAATTCAGACAGAAAGATTAGAGAGATAAGGATAGGGCATGGTAACTGTCTTAAAATGAGGAAACATGGAATGGCAAATAAAGATGCTAATAATTCACATTTATATGACACTTGGAAGTTTACCAAGTGCTTTTCTCACAACAACCCTTTGAAATAGGTAGATTAAGTATTATTACACAAAGATGAGGCAACTGAGATTTAGAGAAGTGAACTGAAGTGTCCATAGTCCTATAACTAGTAAGCATCACAGGCAGGATTCTAACCTGGTATCTCCAGCACTCATTCTACTACATCATGCTGCTGCCTGGTAGGTGGCAAACCAACAAATATGTCTTTTAAAGATGAGATCAAAAGGGATACTTGAAAATGGCTCGACATGGAATGTCACACATACTTAAACCCATAAAAATGTTCCTTCTAATAATTAAATATTTCAGAGAGCTGGAGTTATCAGAAATAATCACCTGTGTGTACAATAGACTTCATTTGGATGGATTAAAGTTCAACTCAAAGCAGCTTACTTCTTTTAATCCAGGCTACAAAAAAAAAAAAAAAAAAAAAAAAAGGAAATGTGAAGGGCAAGTAATAGCATCAGAAGCAGAGACAGACAAGATCCAGAAAGGAAGTGCAGGCACGGATGAACTACCAGGAATCATGACAAAAAGAAAAGCAGCAAAGTGAAGGAGAGAGGTGTTGTTTTTTTTTTTAAAGAATAAAAAAGAGGTCATAGTTAAGATGATGAGTCAAAAGTTCAGTTGAGGAGTATTACTATAAACATGAGGAGAATTTAGGCCAACTCAAAGGCTTGATGGCTATATCAATCATTTACTTACATTCATTAACCAAAAATTGAACTTCAAGGAAAAATGTATTGTTCCTGCCTCACTCACTAGCATTCTGGTTCCCGAAGTATCTTCAATTTTCCCAGAATTTTTTATCCCTATGACATAATTTGAAGTAGTGTAACAAAGCCTTGAATTGACTGTTCTATAATATCAGAATTTAATTTTAATAGACAAAATCCCCTAACGTCGCTCAAATCTACAGACTGCAGCTGATGTCTTTATCCCTCACCAGGCTATATGGCTGAGTCATCACCACAGGAATTTCCTCTACCATGATCTATGATGAGAACTTTCTTCCTTATTAACCTTCCTTTCTAGTTCCCTTTTAAATGTTTTCTTCCTGTACTAAAATGTAAGCTCCTTGAAAGCAAGGACTATCTGCTTTTATTTGTATATCCAACACTTACTTAGCACAGCGTCTCTAGACACACAGTAAGCACTTAGCAAATGCTTGTCAATTAGCTGACTGACTGACTCCAAAGAACAATTCAACAGAAATAGAAGAATCCATACTAACTAATATGCTATGGGAAATTACATACACCAAGGCAACCTGACCCTTAGGGTACTTGTATCTGCTGATAAAAAATAAGACAAAAGTGGACACTGTTTTCTTATTATAAGCTTGATTTTAAGTTTCATTTTCCTTCCAAGGGTAGGAGATTTTTCTTATGTACTTTTTTTTCTATTTGCAGTCAGAGATTAGAATAATAGGAGTAATAACAATTTATATAGTACTGATAAGTTTGTAATATACTTCACCAGTGAAGTAGATATTACAGATATTATCCCCATTTAAGCAATGAAGAAACTGAAGATTAGTTTCATGACATGCCTAGGTATCAGATATGGGATTTAGGCCCAACTCTTGTTATTTTCATGTTTTTACTTGTATTTTTCTATTTCTTATATCTCTTTAGTTATCCCAAATATCTGTCCCCATCCAAGACAGCCAGTCAATATGACAAAAAAATTGCGGTTTTTTCAAATAGTATTTTTGTAAGAGAGAAAAAAGTCAACACAATTGATCAACACATTGAAGAAATCTGAAACCCTGTGTAATGTGTAGCACTATGGACTTAGTGGATTGGGGGTGTCTTCTAATATCTCTTCATTAAAGTTCTGTTTGATCTTTATAATTGTTACATTTTCTTGAGTTTTTTATTTTTAAATTTATTTTTAATATTCATTTAAATTTTTTTTTAATTTCAAATTCTCTCCCTCCCTTAAGTCTCACCTCCACCCCTTAAGAAGACAAGCAATATGACATCAAGTATGTTTGTGAAGTCATGCAAACATATTTCCAACTTAGCCACATTACCAAAAAAAAAAAAATCTCAACAACATTAACAACAACAGAAAGAAACCTTAAAAAAGTGAAAAACGTACACTTTGGTCTACACCAAGAGTTCATCAGTTCTTTCTCTAGAGGTGAAATGGTATTTTTTATAATGGGTTCTTTGAAACAGTTGTAGATCATTATATTTTTAGGTTCCCAACATGGGAAATACAGCACCCTGGGGTGTGCTGGAATGATCCAGGGGGACTGATAAACAGCCTTGGGGCCAAATGTTTCATCAGTTGTGTAACAGAGATAAAACTGTAGTGATTACATTATTTTCCAAACAAACACCCAAAATGCAAGTTATAATGGTTATAACAAGTTATAATCAGTTATATAACTAATCAGTGGTCAAGTCCTCCAACAGGTCTTAACAAGCAAGTGTTGGCAGGCAAACATGTTGGTCATTGTCAGGAAGTCCAGCATGCATCAGCAGGAATATGAGCATGGAATGATGTGTAATGACTCAATATTGCATCATCAAAATTTCAATACAGTAAAAAACCCCACAAATTTACAATAAATTATTAAATTTAAGATGCATCATTTTTTGAAAAAAATATTTTTTTAAATGATGCAAATAAAAAAAAAATTGGTTGTCAGTTGCTGTCCTTTGTTCTCAAAGAGGACCAAAATGACATCACTGTGCTAGAGTCAAGTTTCAATGTGTCCCAATGTGGTTGATCACACCAATATGAGCTTGGAATGCTCCACCACAGGTCAGGCACAAATAGTCTGTGTGAACATGTAGGGTGGGTACTCTAAATTTGTGCATCCTGCGTTTCCTTTGGGCTGTTTCAATTCTGTTTTGCTCACAGAGCAAAGCACCTTCTCTGATTTGGGCACGCCATGCTGAGCAGTCCTGTGCCAGTGTCTCCCATGTCACACAATCAGTTCCAAACTTCTTAAGCGAGACCTTGAGATTGTTCTTGTATCGCTTCTTCTAACCACCATGTGAACACTTGCCCTGTGTGAGCTCTCCATAAAAGTCTTTTCGGCAAGCATACGTTTTGCATTCAAACAACATGGCCAGCCCATTGGAGTTGTGCTCTCTGAAGAAGACTGTAAATGCGTGGCAGTTTTAAAGGGTTAAAGAAAGTAGATTGGTGGAGGGAGGTGTTAGTAATTTTTTTTTTTTTAAAGGGAATGGCTGGCCAAATAAATCTGGGAACCACTAACTGTATTGGTCAGAATAGCTAAGTCTTTCACAGTTGATCATCATTATTAATATTGCTGTGACTCTGCACGATGATGTTCCATTTCTTCTCACTTCACCTTACCTCTGTTCATGTGAGTTTTCTCAAGTTTTTCTGAAACCATCCTACTCATCATTTCTTATAGAGCAATAAAATTCCATCACAATAATTTACCACAACTTGTTTGGCGATTCCCTAACTGATAGACATCTCCTCAATTCCCAATTTCCTGCCATCACAAAATGAGCTGCTATAAATATTTTTGTACAAATAGGTCCTTTCCTCTTTTCTCTAATCTCTTTGGGATATAGATCTAGCAATAGTTTTGTAACATCAAAGGATATGCACAATTTTCTAGCCGTTTGGATATAGTTCCAAACTGTCCTCCAGAATGATTACGCTTGTTTATAACTCCACCAATAATGCATTAGTATCCTAATTTTTCCCACATCCCTTCTAGCATTTAAAATTTTCCTTTTATGTCATATTAGTCAATATGAAGGATGAGGTGGTATCTCAGATTTGTTTTAATTTGTATTTCTCTAATCAATAGTGATCTAGAGCATTTTTATGTGATTATTGATAGCTTTGATTTCTTCTTCTGAAAACTGCTTGTTTATACCTTCTGATCATTTATTAATAGTTCTAATTTTAAAGTTTTGGCTTCGTTCCCTATATATTTGAGAAATGAGGACTTTATCAGAGAACCTTCCTATAAACATTTTTTTGCCCAGCTTCCTGCTTTCCTTCTAATTTTGTCTGCATTGCTTTTGCTTGTGCAAATTTTTTAAAAGTTTATGTAATCATATTTACCCATTTTACTTCCCATGATCCTTTCTATCTCTTGTTTTGGACAAAAACTCTTCCCTTATCCACAGATCTGAGAGGGAAAATTTTCCATGCTTCTCTAATTTGTTTATATCAGCCTTTAGGTCTAATTCATTTAACCATTTTGATCTTATGTTGGTATACAGTATGAGAAGTTGTTCTGCCAAACTGCTTTCTAGTTTTCCCAGAAATTTTTGTCAAAAGGTGAGTTCTTGCCCCCAAAGTTTGGTTCTTTGCAATTATCAAACACTAAATTAGCATGGTCATTTACAACAGCGTATTGTGTCCTTCATTCATTCCAGTAATACATTGCTTTATTTCTTAGCTAGTAACAGTTTGTTTTTGTAATTACCACTTTGTAATATAGTTTGAAATCTGGTAGTGCTAGGCCACCTTCCTTCACATTTTTTCATTGATTTTCCTGATATTTTTGACCATTTGTTCTTCCAGATGAACTTTATTATTATTTCCAGCTCTACAAAATAATTCTTTGGTATTTTGACTGATATGGCACTGAATAAGTAAATTAATTTAGATAGAATTATAATTTTTATTATTTAGATTCTAAGAGCAATTAACATTTCTCCAGTTGTTTAGATCTGTTCTTTATTTGTGGGAAGTGTTTTATAATTGCGTTCATATAGTCCCAAGTTTGTCTTTCCAGGTAGACTTATATTATCTTCAGTTATTTTAGATGGAATTTCTCTTTCTATTTCTTCCTGCTGGGTTCTGTTAGTATCATATAGAAATACTGATGATTTATGTGAGTTTATTTCATATCCTGCAACTTTGGTCAAATTAATTGTTTAAACTAGTTTTTTAGTTGGTTCTCTAAGGTTGTCTGAGTATATCATCATATTGTCTGCAGTGTGGTAGTTTTGTTTCCTTGTTGCCTACTTTTTACGCCTTCAGTTATTTTTCTTGTTTCATTGCTAAAGCTAGCATTTCTAGGACAATATTAAATAATAAGGGTGATAATGCACATCCTTGCTTCATTACTGAGCTTACTAAGGTTTCTAGCTTGTCCCCATTACATACAATACTTACTTTTGGCTTTAGGTAGATATTATGCAACATTTTAAGAAAGTCTTAATTTATTCCTATACTTTCTAATGTTTTTAATAGAAATAGGTGTTGTATTTTGTCAAAGGCTTTTTCTGCCTGATATAATCATACAATTTTTTGAGTGGTTTTTTGCTATTGATTTGGTCAATTATGCTAATAGTTTTTCTAATACTGAACCAGCCTGCATATCTAATATAAATTCCATCTAGTAAGAGTGTATGATCTTTGTGATAACATTATTGTAATCTTTTTGCTAGTATTTTATTTAAATTTTTTGCATCAATATTCATTAGGAAAATTAGCCTATAGTTTTCTTTCTCTGTTTTTCTTTTCTCCCTGGTTTGGGTAAAAAAAAACCATAGTTGTGTCATAGATAGAATTTGGGAGGACTTCTTCAATACCTATTTTTTCAAATATTTTATGTCATATTTAGGATTAATCGGTCCTTAAATATTTGGTATTATTCACTTGTAAATCCATTTGGTCCCGTAGATATTGTCTTTGGGAGCTCATTTATGGCTGATTCAATTTCTCTTTCTAAGGTAAGGTAAAGTATTCTATTTCTCCTGTTAACCTGGGAAAATTTTATTTTTATAAATATCCATTCATTTCACTTAGAGTATAAGTCTTACTGGCACAGAGTTGGGCAAAATAATTCCTACTAATTGCTTTAATTTCATTGTCATTGACAGTACATTCCCTGTTTTCATTTTTGATACTGTTAATTTTGTTTTCTTTTTTTTTTTTAAGGCCTGCAAAGAACCTTTTTTAAAATTTTATTTGATTTTTGATTCATGGAATAAAAACGTATTCCCATAACACATTATGATAAGAAATATGATGATACATGAAACTACAAATTATGTACAATTTGCTATTCCTTTTTAAAATATAATAAAGTTATTGTGTAAATTTCTTTTTTTCCCTTTTTTCTCCTTTCCTTTCCCCCCACCCTCCACCACAATGGCTACCATTACATGCAAATAGGTAGGAAAGGCATGTTGCAGAAGGTGGGCTTTTAGTTCAGACTTCTTATTTTCTTTTTTTTTGCTTTGTCTTTTTTTAAAATTTATTTATTTAACTTTTAACATTCATTTTCACAAAATTTTGGGTTCCAAATTTTCTCCCCATTTCTCCCCTCCCCCCACCCCAAAACACCAAGCATTCCAATTGCCCCTATCACCCATCTGCCCTCTCTTCTATCATCACTCTCTTCTTCTCTTTTGTCCTGTAGGGCCAGATAACTTTCTATACCCCATTACCTGTATTTCTTATTTCCTAGCAGCAAGAATAGAACTTGACAGTTGTACCTAAAACTTTGAGTTCCAACTTCTCTTCATCCCTCCCTCCCCACCCATTCCCTTTGGGAAGGCAAGCAATTCACTATAGGCCATATCTGTGTAGTTTTGCAAATGACTTCCATATTAGTCATGTTGTGTAAGACTAACTATATTTCCCTCCATCCTATCCTGCCCCCCATTACTTCTATTCTCTCTTTTGATCCTGTCCCTCCCCATGAGTGTTGACCTCAAATTCTCCCTCCTCCCCATGCCCTCTCTTCCATCTTCCCCCCCACCCTGCTTATCCTCTTCTCTCCCACCTTCCTGTATTGTAAGATAGGTTTTCATACCAAAATGAGTGTGCATTTTATTCCTTCCTTTAGTGGAATGTGATGAGAGTAAACTTCATGTTTTTCTCTCACCTCCCCCCTCTTTTTCCCTCCACTAAAAAGTCTTTTGCCTGCTTCTTTTATGAGAGATAATTTGTCCCATTCCATTTCTCCCTTTCTCCTCCCAATATATTTCTCTCTCACTGCTTAATTTTATTTTTTTAAGATATGATTCCATCCTATTCCATTCACTCTGTGCTGTGTGTGTGTGTGTGTGTGTTTGTGTGTATGTGTGTGTAATCCCACCAACTACCCAGATACTGAAAAGTTTCAAGAGTTACAAATATTGTCTTTCCATATAGGTATGTAAACAGTTCAACTTTAGTAAGTCCCTTATGACTTCTCTTTGCTGTTTACCTTTTCATGCTTCTCTTCATTCTTGTGTTTGAAAGTCAGATTTTCTCTTCAGTTCTGGTCTTTTCATAATGAATGTTTAAAAGTCCTCTAAATCATTGAATGATCATTTATTCCCTTGAAGTATTATACTCAGTTTTGCTGGGTAGGTGATTCTTGGTTTTAGTCCTAGTTCCTTTGATTTCTGGAATATCAGATTCCACATCCTTCAATCCCTTAATGTAGAAGCTGCTAGATCTTGTGTTATCCTGATTGTATTTCCACAATACTTGAATTGTTTCTTTCTAGCTGCTTGCAATATTTTCTCCTTGACCTGGGAACTCTGGAATTTGGCCACAATGTTCCTAGGAGTTTCTCTTTTTGGATCTCTTTCAGGCGGCGATCTGTGGATGCCTTGAATACTTATTTTGCCCTCTGGTTCTAGAATCTCAGGGCAGTTTTCCTTGATAATTTCATGAAAGATGATGTCTAGGCTCTTTTTTTGATCATGGCTTTCAGGTAGGCCCATAATTTTTAAAGTGTCTCTCCTGGATCTATTTTCCAGGTCAGTTGTTTTTCCAATGAGATATTTCACATTATCTTCCATTTTTTCACTCTTTTGGTTTTGTTTTGTGATTTCTTGGTTTCTCATAAAGTCATTAGCCTCCATCTATTCCATTCTAATTTTTAAAGAACCATTTTCTTCAGTGAGCTTTTGAACCTCCTTTTTTTTCCATTTGCCTAATTCTGCTTTTTAGAGCATTCTTCTCCTCATTGGCTTTTTAAACCTCTTTTGCCAATTCAGTTAGCCTATTCTTTAACGTGTTATTTTCTTCATCATTTTTTGGGGTCTCCTTTAGCAAGGTGTTGACCTGCTTTTCATGCTTTTCTTGCATCTCTCTCATTTCTCTTCCCAGTTTTTCCTCCACCTCTCTCACTTGATTTTCAAAATCCTTTTTGAGCTCTTCCATGGCCTGAGCCCATTGAATATTTATTTTGGATGTTTGGGGTACAGAAACCTTGACTTCCATGTCTTTCCCTGATGGTAAGCATTGTTCTTCCCCCATCTGAAAGGATGGGAGGAAATATCTGTTCACCAAGAAAGTAACCTTCTATGGTCTTATTTTTTTTCCCTTTTCTGGGCATTTTCCCAGCCAGTGACTTGATTTCTGAGTGTCCTCTCCACACCCACCTCACCTCCAGATCTGCCCAGCTAGCACTTGGGGTCTGAGATTCAAATGCTGCTTCCCAGCCTCAGGGCTTTTGGCGGGGGTGGGGCTGTTATTCAGTGTGAGATTAAGTTCAGCTGCCCAGGTGGGGGCAGGGCTGCCACACTGGGCTCAGTTCCCTCAGGGGGTTTATGAGGAGACCTTCAACAATGGATCTGGGTTCCTGCCTGCTTTGGGAGCCCTTGTCTGCTGCTGCCTCTGCTGCTGCCTCCCGAGGGGACCTAAATTATGGGGACACCCCACTCCCCTCTCAGCCAGCCAAAAAGACTCTCTCACTGACCTTTGGCGCCTGTAGGTGGAGGGACCTGCGCTGCCACTGGAGATTCTGCCCCTGAAGCCTGCTCAGATCTGCTCCTCTGGGTGCCACGCAGCCAAGGCAGGGCTGGGCTCTGCTCCAGGTCCAGTGTGCAACGGACCTTTCGGATCAGTTTTTCAGGTCTCTCTGGAACAGAAATCTCCTCCATTCTGTTGTTCTGTAGCTTCTGCTGCTACAGAATTTGTTGGGAGTTCTTCTTTACAGGTATTTTATGGGCTGTAGGTTAGGAGCTAGCATATGTGTATCTTTCTACTCCGCCATCTTGGCTCCTCCTGTTTTCTTTCTTTTTTAAAAAATTGAATTAACCAATCATTTATGTCTCATTGTTTTTTTCCATAAAACTTTCAATTTTTAAATGTTTTTTTACTTTCAATTTTTATTAATCTCTCCTTTGATTTTTCAGGATGTCCACTTTGGTATTTAATTAGGGGTTTAGAACATAAATTTTCTCTAGTTTTTTTTTAGTTGCATGCCCAATTCATTGATTTGCTCTTTTCTTGATGCATATGTTTAGAGATATAAATTTTTCCCTATGTATTGCTTTGACTGCATCCTCAAAATTCTGTCACATTGTTACATTGTTGTCATTATCTTTTAATGAAATTACTGATCATTTCTGTGATTTGTTCTTTGACCCACTCATTTTTCAGGATTAGATTATTTAGTTTCCAATTAATTTTCAACCTGTGCTTCCAAAGCCCCATATTAATAGTAATTTTTATTGTATTATAGCCTGAAAATGGTGTATTTAATATTTCTGCTTTTCTGCATTGGGTTGTGAGGTTATATTATGCCCTAGTACATGGTCAATTTTTGTGGAGGTGCCATGTACAGCTGACAAAAAGGTATACTACTTTTTCTTCCCATGTAGTTTTCTTCAGATGTCCATCATGTCTAATTTTTCTAAGATCCTACGCATCTCCTTGATGTCTTTCTGATTTATTTTATGGTTAGCTATATCTAGCTCTGAGAGGGGAAACTTGAGGTTCCCTACCAGCACAGTTTTACTATCTATTTCTGGGGTGGCTTCAAGGTTACACATGGGCCTCTGTGTCCTCAAGTATGGCTCTTTGACTGAATCTCCACTTCACAGAACAAAGCCCTTTAATAAAAGGATTTGTTCTGCAAAACTTAGACTCAGTCAAAAGACTGTACCCAGGGACCTAAAAGGCTACATGTAGACGGAAGCCTAGTCTGTTTCCTCCTTTGACCCATTTAACTATGCCATTTAAGGGCAACTAGGTGGTACAGTAGATTAGAGTGCTGGGCCAGGAATCAGGAAGACTTATCTTTCTGAGTTCAAACCTGGCTTCACGTACTATCTGTGTGACCCTGGGCAAGTTCCTTAACCCTGTTTGCTTCAATTTCTTCATCTGTAAAATGAGCTGGAGAAGGAAATGGCAAACTACTTCAGTATCTTTGCCAAGAAAACCTCAAATAGGGTCATGAAGTGGTGGCTACATCTGATTTAAAAAAACTATGTCATTTGGCTCATATATGTTTAACATTGATATTACTTCATTGTCTATGGTACCTTTTCCTTTTGCTTTGAGATGTTGATGGCTAACCCCTGTCTTTTTTACTTCAGCTAAAACAGAATAAATTTTGCTCTGGTCCCTTATCTTAACTCTGTGTGTATCTCTTTTTCAAGTGTGCTTCTTGTAAACAACATATTGTTCAGTTCTGTTTCTAGTCCATTCTGCTTTGGGCTTCCATTTTACGGATTTAATTCTTCCTGTGAATTTCATAGTAATGATTACTAACTGCATTTCCCTCCATCTTATTTTCTTCTCTTTATCCTCCTTTCTTTTTATCCTGTCCCTCCTCTAAAATCTGTCTTGCTTCTGACTACTGCCTGCCATTATCCTCCCTCTCCACTTCTCTCCCCCTTCTCTTATATTCTTTCCTTCCTACTTCCCTGTTGAATAAGATAGATTTTTGTACTCAATTTAGTGTGTATATATATTCTTCCTTCTTTGAACCAATTAAGATGACAGTGAGGTTCACAAAATGCCAGCCACTCTTTCACTGTAAAATCTCTTCCTTCTATACCTCTTTTATGTGAAATAATTTTCTTCATTTTTCCTCTCCCTTTCCCCTTTTTCCCAGTCATCCCTCTTTCTCAACCATTCCCCTTATTTTTTAACATTATCCCAACATAATCAGCTCATTCTCATGCCCCTTGTCTACATAGAGTCCTTCCAAATGCCCTAACAATGATAAAGCCCTTAGGAGTTACATACATCATCTTCCTATATAGAAATGTAAACAGTTTAACCTTATTGAGTCCCTTATGATTTCTCTTCATGTTTTGCTTTTTATGTTGCTCTTGCATTTAAAATCAAATTTTCTATTGACTTCTGTCTTTTCATAAGGAATGCTTGAAGCTCCTCCATTTCATGAAATATCTATTTTTTTTCCCCATGAAAAATTGTAGTTAGTTTTGCTGGCCAAGTTATTCTTGGTTGCAATCCTTGCTCCTTTGCCTTCTGGAATATCATATTCTAAGGTCTCCCATTCTTTAACATGGTAGATACTAAGTCTTGTGTGATTCTACCAGGGGTTCCATGATATTTGAATTGTTTCTTTCTGGCTGCTTGAAGTATTTCTCTTTGACCTGGGAACTCTGAAATTTGGCTATGATATTCTTGGGGTTTTTCATTTGGGGATCTCTTTCCAGATGTTATCAGGGATAACTCTGCTTCTAGGATACTGGAGAGGTTTTTCTTTATGTATTTCTTGACATGTGATACCTAGGATCTTTCTTTCATCATTTTAGGCAGTCCAATAATTCTTAAATGAATTTTCCTTGATCTATTTACCAGGTCAATTATTTTTCTAATGATACATTTCAATTTTTCTTCTGTTTTTTTCATTCCTTTGACTTTATTGCTTCTTGATAGCTCATGAAGTCATTAGCTTTCACTTGCCTAATTCTAATTTTTAAGGAATTATTTCCTCAGATTTTATTTAACCTCTTTTCTCATTTGGCCAATTCTGTTTTTTAAGATGTTATTTTCTTCAATTTTTTTTATGCCTCTTTTACCAAACTGTTAATTGATTTTTACTTTCTTGCATTAATCATTTCTTTTGTCAATTTTTCTTCTACCATTATTATTTGATTCTAAAAATAATTTTTAGCTTTTCCAGGAATTTTTGTTGGACTTATGTCAAATTCACATTTGTCTTTGAGGCTTTGCCTGTAGTTGTTTTGATATCATTGTTTTCTTCTGAGTTTGTATCTTGATCTTCCCTCTCACCACAGATTTTTATGGTTAGGTTTTTTGTTTTTTGCACATTTATTATTTTTTTCATTTTGAACTTAAATACAAAAAGACAAAAAAGAGTACTTCTGTAAACACAGCACAAAATAAAAAGATTCAATATAAAACCATGAATTCCCATTTCAGTTTACTTTTTTGAAAAATTATGTAATAAATGCTACACCTATTTTCAAAGCTGCCCTGCTTTTTTGTGCTACTTTCTAAGTTTTCTTTTGTTCTCTGCTGTGTATTCCCCCCTCACCATACCCTAAAGAAGGCTACTGTGAAACATAAACCTATTTTTATATATATATATATATATATATATATACTTAAATATATACACATAAATATATATATACATATATGTAAATATATACCTATAAAAACATGCATGCATATATGTAGATATACACCTACATACATATATATTTATGAGTATATATACATATATATATAAAACCACAGAATACTTCTTTCTCTGGATGTGGTTATCATCTTCCTTCATAAGTCCTTTGCAGCTGATTTATTTATAAAACTCAAAATGACTTAGTCATTCAGTTATTCTTGGAACAATATTTTTATTATTATGTACAACATTCTTCTGGTTCTGCTCATTTCACTCTTCATTATTCCATGCAAGTCTTTCCATATTTTTCTAAAATCATTGAGCTCCTCATTTCTTGTAGCATAGTATATATTACATCACATCTTACCATATACTACAACTTGTTCAGACATTCTCCAATTGATGGGCATCTCCACAATTTCTAGTTCTTTCCCACCACAAGGAGCTGCTACAAATATTTAGACCATGTAAGTTCTTTTCCTTTTTCCCTACTCATCTTGGGGAACAGATCTATTAGTGATATTCCTGGGTCAAAGGGCATATACAGTTTAATAAATCTTTGGACAGAATTCTAGATTGTTCTCCAAAATGGTTTGATCAATTCACAGTTCCACAATGAATTAGCATTCCAGTTTTTCTACAACCCTCCAACATTTCTCATTTTCCCCCCTTCTATCATTTTAGTCAATCTGATAGATGTAAGATATCTCAAAATGGTTTTAAACTTGCATTTCTCTAATATCAATCCCTTATTTATGTATATGTTCCTAAACTTTTTTTTACCTTTTTGGTTAAATTTATATTAATGCACTGATTATGTAGTATTATGAACTGACCTGCCCACTGTAGTCAACTTTTATAATTCTTATTGATTTTGGGGATCACCCATATTTTTAATTATTTTACCCATCCTATGTCAGCAACTCTACGAGAATAAGCAAAAAAAAGTGTCATACCTCAATTGTTCTACTTTGAGCAATTCTGTGTAAAATTGGTATAAAGAAAATGATTATCAGTAATAAGCTCAGTTGTCTTTGATTGCCTATAAATATTACTTTTCCATCTCCTGTGTTTTTCTATCCATAAATTAAATTCAGCTATATCTAGTGATGCTTTTCATGTTTAAGTAAAATATTTCAGGTACTTTTTTCACTTATTTCCAAAAGGTTAACAATATCCAACCCAATGTTTCAACTCAAATTTTTTAAAAAAATCAAATTATACAGACTGCCTCTATTTTAGGCTATATCAATGGTCCTTGTGCTACACAGTGAATTTAGAGAAAATAAAGACTCAGTAGATTGGTGTTCATTTCATCATTGCAGTTTCATTTTAGGGATTCATCCTACTTCCAATGTCATATTGGATAGCTTTTTACAAATACTTCTGATGCAACAAAGTACATTCAAACATCGCAGTATTGGTGGGTATCTTCCACTTCATGCAAAAATATGCTGACTTGCATCAATTAATACCTTTTCTTGTATTGCAAGACCAGGTTCAGTCAAAAAGCAAAAATACCTTATTTCACATATTAGAAGAGCTAGAGGAGAAAACATTTAACCACAGTTCTCTCAAGAATCATCAAAAAGCATTAAGCATTTATGCTATGTTAGAACTGAATTTGAAACCTTATCACTTACATGTTGAACTGAATTTCTTCAAAAACATATCTCTAGTAAACATACAATAAGTGAATAGGAGAATTTAATCTTCTCCCCTCTCAAAAAAATACCCCCAAAGTGTCCTATCTGGCAGTAAGAGAATAGAATTTAACCTTCTCCCCTCTCAAAAAAATACCCCCAAACTGTCCTATCTGGCAGTAAGAGAATAGAATTTAACCTTCTCCCCTCTCAAAAAAATACCCCCAAACTGTCCTATCTGGCAGTAAGAGAATAGAATTTAACCTTCTCCCCTCTCAAAAAAATACCCCCAAACTGTCCTATCTGGCAGTAAGAGAATAGAATTTAACCTTCTCCCCTCTCAAAAAAATACCCCCAAACTGTCCTATCTGGCAGTAAGAGAATAGAATTTAACCTTCTCCCCTCTCAAAAAAATACCCCCAAACTGTCCTTTCTGGCCCATGAAAACAGGAAAGCTAAAGGCAAAGGATCCTAATGTTTTTCATTTGTTTTTGTGGTCCCAGTCTGCACACAGTGTACAGCTAGCTGTACACCTTAATAAAGGTGGGTCCCACCTTTATTAAAAGGTGTTTAATAAATGCTTATTGAAATTGGATCCTAGCTACAAATGGTACATACTCAATTTCCTAAGTACAGCATATAAATACCATACATAGCATACCTCTTTTAGAACTTTTCATAATTTCCTGAAAATCTATTTAAAAATCAGCCAATAAACTAATGAAACTTCTCCATGCCAGGCACTGTGCAAGGTGCTGAGGATATGAAGACGTTAAGATAGCCCTTGCTCTCCACGAGCTTAGCCAGACTGGGGAGAAGAGATGCAAACTTGTGCAGGCTACACTAACAACAGGATACATTGTGGGTCCGCCACAGAGATGAGGCTGGTAAGGCTTCTCATAGAAAGTAGGATTTTAGCTGTAACTGGAAGCCAGGAAGCAGAGATCAGGACAGAGAGCGTTCAGGAACCTGGGGTGAGGCAAATGAAGAATTATTTTTTTTAAATAAATGGTTTCCTCCATAGTCCTACGCATTTCATTTCATGCATTGAAAAAACACTCCACGGGAGAACAAAGGCTTCACCAGACTGCCAAGGGAAGGGAGTCGGTCCCATAATGCAAAAAATAAAAATTAAAATTAAAAAATCCTGCAAAACAAATAAAACCGTGGATGGCGTTCTTAGAAGACTATTTTTATTTAAGCTTCTCAGGCTATTTTAAGAAGATCCCTGGAAGCGGTGAATTTGTTCCAATAACTGGAAAATCAGACCCCAGGAAAAGGGAGCAGTCTTTGAAAGGGCCGACGCTAGGGGCCATCCACGCTCGTTTCTACTACCAGAGATTTCGCACCAATTCACTCCGCCCTTCCCCCCTCGACGGTCTTCCTCTCGCCTGCTTCCTTTCCTCCTCCTTCCCCTTCTTCCTAGGTCGCCTCCTTTTCCGAATCCCCTCCCTCAACCTCCAGGAATTAGGGAGGGGATGTCCAAGAAGTATATAGTCAAAAGCACCCGTTAGAGCCCGACGGAAGATACCTGGTGGGCGTTCCCTGCACAGAACCCCACGAGGTACAGCTGGCCAATGCTAGAGCCTCGCCTGCAATAGCCCCGCCCCCTCCGCTTCATCCGCTAGGGTCGTAGCCAATAGAAAAGACAGGCTGCTAGCACCACCCAATCAGCGTCGGAGAACCGCCACCATGGGCTGGGTCTGTACCGCAGTGCAGTCTGGGCCGCTGCCTCCGTTACCCTGGAGCCCGAGTCGCTGCCCCAAGAGCCTCTGCCCCCGCCCTCGTCCCCGCCCCCGGCTTCGGGTTCAAACACAGCGCAACCTGGCAACCGCAGCCCATAGTCAGCCCCGCACCCTCCCGGGGAGGGACTCCCCCGCCGCCCTCGGGCGTCTGCCCATTGGTGGGCTGACGCGGAGATCTAGGGCTGGGAGGCTTCTTAGCGGAGAGGAAGGTGGAGAAGACGGGCCAGATTTGGTGAGGGAGGCCTGGGCACTAAGAGGACCCAGGGAATGGGGCGGGGACGTGTCTGTGGGGTTTCTTTTTTGGAGGGGAGAGGGTGACGAGAGCCTCCAGTGGAGAAGGCTGTGGCCTTGCCGATGCCCTTTGGCAGGGGGTGACCCTGCCAGAGTTGGGGCGTGAGTGAGGCCCTCCTGATGGAGAAGCGGGGATGAGGCCCGGGGGTGGGGGAGGGGGAGGGAACTCTTGAGGGCCCGGTGGCCGTTCGGATGGTGCGGGCTCTTGGCCTTCCTGAGGCCTGGGAACGGACGGGTTGGTGAGGAGCGGGGCTTAGTAGGGGAAGGGGTGGAGGCTGGAGAGCGACACTGAAAGAAAGCTGCAAGTTTGAATCCCGTCCCTGTCTCCACACCATCCTTAAGACTTGGTTTCCTCATCCGTAAAGAACGTGTGTGACTTTTCAGAGAGGGTAATGCTTTATTATTACAAATATTCTGTGTTTTCAGACTACTGAGATCAATCAGAAAGCATATGTTAAGTATCTCTTTTTTATCCGGAAGCACCGTACTGAAATATAAATATAAAAAAGGCACCCCACCGGGCCCTGGAATTTTGTCAGGAAGACCTGGATTCAGATCCGACTTTAGACCATTCCTAACTGTGTAACCCCTGGGCAAATCTCTTAATGTATTAATTATTAACAAAATTATCAATAAATAATCATTATTAAGAGGGCCAGTTTGTTTCCTCATCAGTAAAATGAGCGATCTGGTGAACGAAGGGGATGGCAGAATTTGAAGGTTGTACCTGTCAGGAATAAATCGATGTGCTCTGAAAATTAAAGGATTCAAAACTGGGTAAAGTGAATTTAGGGATTCTCTTCCTTCTCCTCTCCTCTCCCTTTTTTGGTTCTTGGGTGCAGATGAATATAATGGAGGTGGAGTCATGTTTATATGATGGCATCTGAAAAGTAAAGTATGGAACTTAGTTGGAATTGAAATTTTCTTTGAGTCATCAAGCATGTGTTAAGTACCTTCTATGTGCCAGACACTGTGCTAAGGCACAAAGCCTTTGTAACCTCTGTAGCCTTTGCCCTCAAGGAGCCTACACTTTTACATTATTTGTTTTGCTTCTGACTAGTAAGAGGAATATTTAGGAAAATGATGTTTAAGAGGAACATTACAGTTAAGCTTAGGACTTGAGAATGTGGGAGCAGCTTACTTTTTGAGGAGTTTTCAAGAACAGGGAAATGATACAGAACTGGAGACAAGTGACAGTTTCACAAAGGGCTTAAAAAGATACTTGAAATAATGGGTCATTTAACTTTTCTGAGCCTCAGTTACCACCTCCATAAAATGGTGTAATTTGCTTCATCTCAACGGGTTATGAGGAAAGTACTTTGTAAATGTTAATAAATTATTTAATGTGAACTTTTATTATTCTTTGAAAATTCTAGAATTGATGAGCTCTTAGAAAAGAAAGAGCCACCATTGGTTCATTAAAAATTACATTCTAATTTTCATTTCCTTTTTTTTTTAGTAGTTACTAGATATAGTCCATAAATTTCAGCAAGCTCATGATGTCCTTATAGGCAAAGTGGAAAGATAAGGAATATTACATGATAGCATGGTTAGGTAGATTCTTTTCTGGTTGATTAACTGAAAGCAAGAGTATTAATTAATGCATCTATATGATGCTTGGTGCTGTACTGATAAATAGTTTGATGTTTAGCTTACATGAAGATGTCTGGACATAACATACAAACTTGTAGATGATCCTGAAACTAGGAGAGTAACTAATGATTGGATGAAGTTACTGAAAGCCCCAAAGATCTCATTTGGCTAGAATATGTCTGTAGCTACTAAGATGAACTTTTAGCAAAGAGGGGAATATCATAGATTTAAAACCAGAAGGGAGATAGATCTTTATAGATCATCTAACCCAGAGGTGTCAAACTGGCTGCATGCAACCAGCAAAGCTCCTAATGAGTCTGAACCAGATTAAAACTGTCTTTGGGAAATGCTTAACAAAATAAATACAGTATAGTGTTAATTTGTGATTTTCTAAGTCAGTATGCTGCTGGCAGAGATCCGTTTCTATTTTAGTGTGACACTATTAATCAAATCTAATCCTCTAATTTTAACAGATAAGGAAACTGAAACCCAGAAAAGTGATACAACTAAAGGTCACATTAATTGGGAGAGAGGGGATTTGAATGTAGGCTCTATCTCCAAACTCAGTACTCTTTGCAGCCTTCCTTGTGTCTCATTAATTAAAGGGATAAATGTAAATTTGTGTTCAAAAAATTAGCTGCACAAGTATGGGATGGGGGAACATAGTTTAAAAACAGCTCAGGAAGAACCTAGGATATTAGTGGACTTTAGGGCTCTGTTTAAAAGCAGATGTCTGCTATAAGCCGGGTACTGTAAGGCCACATGTATATAAAGAAAAATGAAAACTGTCTTGCCTCAAAGAGATTGCATTCTTTTGGAAAGGAGGGTAAGAAGATGTGTGTATAGAGATAAATAAATACAAAAGTTTTGAATGGAGAGGGAGAACCTCTACAAAGGTACAACAGGTAAGCTTACTGGGCAGGAAAGTGGCGTGGTTAGACCTATACTTTAGAAATATTGGTTTAACATCTTTATAAAGGATAGACTGGAGCAGGAAAAGATTTGACGCAGGGAGGCTAATTAGGAAGCTATTGCAGTAGTCCAAGTGAGAGGTTATAAGAGTTGAAACCGAGCTGAGTGGAGTTAGTGATCTGGTAGCTAAAACAAACAAAAACCATCTGCTAAAGTGTCGCTAGCAAGAGAGATGATGCTGTTGTCTTCTTCCTTCCAATGTGAGCCAAGCTGCATTTGGAATATCATGTAGTAGGTACCACTTCCTGAGAGGGCACTAGCCAGCCAGTATCATACTTCAGAAGAGACATTGACAGAGGGTAGCAAATAGTATAGGGAATTTGAAATACTGGATGATAATGCGTCCTGTTTAGGCTGGAATGATGAAGGCTTAGGATATTTGCAAGGTTATCCTGTGGAAGAAGGGTAGGACTTGATATGTTTGGGGCTGAGGTAGGGCCAAGAACAGTGGGTGAAAGTTACAGGAAATTAGCTCCTGAGTCAGTAACATTTAAGCTATCCAAAAGTAAAATGGGCAGCTTCAAGCAGTACTGGAGTCTCCATTGCTTAAGGTCCTTAGATGACTACTTGTCTGGCATATATATAGAATTTCACTTTGTGTAAAAGGTTGAACTAGATCCCTGAGTTCACCTCCAGTTAATCAGATTCTGTGATCCTGACTTTGTAAGGTTTAATCTATATTGATAAGTATATAATGGGGACTGACAGATTTAGAAAATTCCGTCCAGGCTGAGTTTGATGATATATCATCACATATAAGTGCGTGCACTTTGGGGGCCTTTTAAAGAAGGGATGTGTGTTTTTAAAATTGCATGAGGTGTTGTTGGAGAGGTGACAGACTTTAAAGGTGCATATGAGACATCTTCAGACATCGCCTATATATTAATATATTTTGTTTGACTGAGCATTTACAGAGGGGCAGGGGAGGAGTGGCAGAAGTGACAAATTCACTTTTTGTTTTCCATCCAGTCATTTTGAGTCATATTGACTCTGTGACTCCATTTGGAGTTTTCTTGGAAAAGATACTGGAATGGTTTGCCAATTTCTTTCCCCACCTCATTTTACAGATGAGGCAACTGAGGCAAATAGGGTTAAGTGACTTGCCTAGGGTCAAATACAAAAAGAAGCATAAAAAAAATTCAAAAGGGGCAGAAACAGGGCAATTTTGTTATTATCTTGTTAAATTTAGTTTTTGCTTTAAAAAAAACACAAACATTTCTAACAATTTCAGATACAGTCTCTTGGTTTTTGTTTTTGTTTTGTTTCAGTAATTAAGTTCATAATAAGAAAACGTTAAAAAAATTCACATGGGGGAATTGCATGGTTTTTTTAAATAATAAAATGGGATTGGGGTAATTTTAATTGTGTTTTATTTGTTCAATGAAAAATAACATTCTCAGGTAATGAGATGTATAAGTGTAGGAAATAGATTATGATTCTAACTTCATATTTATCACATTAATATAATGTTTTATAGTTTATACAGTGTTTTTCCTCATAATCACCCTATGAACTATGTACTGTGTTTTTATTGTCCTCCATCTTACAGATAAGGGAATTGAGATTTAAAGAGGTTAAATGACTTGCTTAAGGTGACACAATTTGTAGGGATCAGGGCCATTATTTGAATCCATTTCTCTTTATTCCAGTCTGGTGCCCTTCCTTCCACATTAAATGTGGTAAATGAGCTACAGGTATTTGGGGGTAAATTGTTTATGGAAGGGAATGTACATGTTATTATCAAGCTATCTGTAATGTATCTAACATAAAGAATTGTGGGAGGGCTAAAATCCAATTAAATCTGATTGGGGTCAGTGATTATAATTTTTTGTAAGAATAGTTTTTTTTTTTTTAACTTAATTGCTTTGATAGTGATGTGCTTTGGATAATCTTTAAGTTAGAATCAGATAATAGATATGTGTGTGTGTATTTTATCTCTGTGCAAGCTATAGAGAAAAATGAGACTTAGAATAAGTTTGGAGGGATTTTTTTTCCTTCCTCCTTTTCATTAAAAAGACCATTACACATAAAACACACTCAGGAGGCAATATTATTGTTTTAATATGAGTGGCCGGTCAGTTATTTTCCAATATTCTGTTGTTTAATGCTAAGTGAATTTCACATTGGGATTTCTTTGTGGTGTTCATCTGTATTAGTACGCTAACATTTATGTAAGTCATTAGTTTATATTTGGATTCTTTAATAAAGTATTTATTCAGATGGAGAATATTAGTTAGCAACTTTAAAACAATGAATTATCTACATATCTTCTGTTACTATTGATATGCCAACCTGGAAAAATTTTCTCTATGAGGTCAAAAAAAAGGACAGTGAAATTTTGATAGTTCATTATTACCCAGAATGTTTGTGTGTGTGTGTGTGTGAAGTGTTTGGTTGTCTGACTTTTTCTGAGGTATCTGATCACTGTAAGTTAGGGGGAGATCAGACACTAAACCCCATTAGTTTCGGTGATTCTGTATTTTTAAGGAACAATTGCTTAGCTGATTAAAAAGTTGCCTTGATTATAAGATTATATATTCCTAAAAGGCTGCCTTGTTTAACATAGGTCAACTCATATTCCATAAAACAGAAGCCAGATGTGAGATGATAATAGTCCTGTCTCTTAACACTAGAGTTATGATGGTAATACTGTCTCTTAACACTAGTGTTATAAAGAGGTTCTGCTTTATGAAGAATGGTCAGACTATAGCCAGATTATATTCCAAAATTTCATTTGTTACATCCCAACCTCTGAGACCAGTGTGAGCTTTTTGTTTTAGCACATTTTATTTGTGCACGTGTGATATTAGCATTTGGTCACAGATCTTTTGTATTTGTACATTGTATATATTAAAACAATAATATTGCTACCTTAACATTAATTTTTTAATATAGCTTAAAGATCATAAAAAAATCATTTGGTTTTTCTATTTCATCTGCCAGTGACTAAACTTACCATGATTAGTTTAATAAAAAAAAGAGATTATTGTAGTAAAAAAAAAAATTTATGCGAGGGGTGGTCAGTGACATCTTTTATCACATGCAGCACTTCATTTACGTACTATTGGCAAACCTTAAAAAATGGGTTAGGATTAAATTAAAAGAGAGAAAAAGACAATTAAATTGGAGAATAAAAGATGATATAAAAGGAGAAAAAGATAGCTGAGAGTGCCAACAAGGGATATCTACTCAGACATAATGGAAATACTATAATGACCTGAATTGTTTTAAACTAGGGATTCCCAGTGAATTTTTTTAATGTTCTCATAATTGTATTGTAAGTTTCTGTATAGACTACAGGAGAAAGGTAGAATAAAAGTTGATTTTCTTACTTTTCCCTTTTGGAATTTAAGAGAGGCTCCAGAAACCCTTGTCAATTCATTCGAATACTACTGCCTTTTAAAAATAAAAAGTAGATAATTTGAGAAAATAGCTTTTAGTGTCTATTTACATTTTCTAATCCAGAGGCAAATATTTTAAAAGTAAATATTTTAGTAATGTGCAGATTTCTCTACAGTTGCATTCCATCTTGATGTGAAAGTCCTTGAAGGTTGTACTAGTAGGATATAAGCTCTGGCATTTTCTAGTAATCTAAATAAGTTTTGATTATAGACCCAATAGAAGGCTAAGTAGCTGTTTATCCTAGAACCAGCATATCTAATTTGGAAAATCTCATCACCAGATAAATTCTTTGGTCACTGTAACTCTTGAAGAGAAATTGTAGAGTGGTATGATCAGTACTTTCTAATTATCACATAGATTTTTGAAAATAAAGATTTTTTATGTTAAGAATTTAAGTTGGATTTATCTTTCCAAAGGGATGGGAGTGTTATTCTTAATAGGTATTTTCAGTTGATTTTATATGCAATCACAATTGTAGAACTAGGTTGAAAATACTAGTTTTTTAGATGCTCATAATTGTCACAAAATACAAGAAAATATTCTGTTTTCATTTTTGCCTGTGGATTTTGTTTGTAAGGAAAGTATTTTTCATAGAATTAATGTGAGTTATCTTTGCAGGGGAGGTAAGAAAAAAAGTGAAATAAAGTACCCAAATTTCAAAAGATAATCCTTGAATTCACTGCTGCATGTGTTTTTGACCAGTTACTTCTTATGTAAAAATGCTTAGTATAATTTTAAAAACCAATATTATTTTAAAAGATTCTTTATTTAATTGATACTTGTAGCAGACCATGTAAAGATTTATAATAGCTGTTTTCTGCTTTAGGATTTGACCTGGACCCTTCTAGAAGATGCATTAGGGAACTGATCTCTATACATTCAGTTAAAATCAAGCATCTAATCATGGATGATAGTTTTAAAAACTCATCCTAAAAGTCTTTGGCAAGAGATATACATTTCAATATATATTCAAAATATATTTGCGACTTTCCCTAGTTTGTTTCTTTTATAACATATATATATACATATATATAGTATAACTAGTTGGTTATTATTATTAAAACTCTTTGAAAACAAATTGTTGCTTTTCCACAGTTGATACACACACATACATAAAGTCCACAGATTTTTTTTTTTAATAAGGTAGCATTCTTAGTCTTTTAAGTCTCAGAACAGTTGATGATCTGCATTGGTAAAGGAAATTTCCTCACCAGGAATTCACTATACCAATGAAATCAGAGGTCTGGATGAAAAAGAAAGAAAACGCACACACAGGTCCAGACTAAAGAAAGCTTAGCATGTGTGCACGACTGTCCATGATTGAGTCTATCAGTTTGCTTTACAGTTTTGGAATTTATCTGGACTCAAAGATGATTTCATGTAGAAATGAACTATGAGTGAGGTTTTATTGCTGTTGATAGCATTTCAATAGATGTAACTTAAATAATTTCATACATAACATTCACCAATAAAAATCTAAGCTAGTACATTTCTCATGTACACTATTCTTACATGCTCAGAGGTATAGAGAATTTTTATTGTAATTTTTATTTTTAATTATTGTAATTGTAATTTTAATTATTTAATTAATTTAATTTTAATTTATTGTAATTTTATTTTTACACAATATATATGCATTCAGTTTTGAGTGCTTATAATTACATTATTTACATGGTAGTCTGTTAACGGTGCCTCTCATTATCCTAAGGTTTATTGAACATGTTTAATATCCAAATATACAGTTATCTCTTAATGTAAGTGGACTATTCTGCAGACTTCTACCTAAAACCAGTTTTTACACAATGCAAATTTGTTCCTACCTACCATTACACTTACCTTATATAACAAAGGCATGCACTAAATAAAGGATTTACTTAAGTCACAAAATATGCTAAAATGCGGACATATTAAATAATGTACTATGATAATAAACAGATTTATGAAATGAAAGGTAAAGTTAATGTAAAGTTAACATAGGTGTGTAGTATTTTATCCCTTCCCTACCCACTGCACCTAGCCTTTATCACTGGTGGTTGGATGGGCGACTGTTTTTAATGAAGCTATCGAGAACTGTTTAGACAACAACTCTCTTTACTGTATCCAACAATAGCAAGAAAAATCATCCTCAACTCATCTTTTAACTTTTAACAATTCTGGAGTATTTGGATCCATCTTTTCAATATTAGAAAAAAATTCACTCAAATGACGAAATGCTTCTCCTAGTTGTTTCACATTGTGAATCTTTTTGGTTTGACCTTGGGTTCTGAAGGTCTTTCTTCTTCTGCAGTCTTTGCAGCTAGCAATTCAATCATACCCTCATTCAGATTTCTTTCAGAATTTTTTATGGAAAGTTGAATTTGTGTAATGCGAGTTTATATAAAGTGAGAACTGTATAATTGAGAATTCAGAATTTTTGTAGAGTTCAAAATCAGAGTATTATGGACTTCTAGGAAGTGGCGATAACTATGTTCCTTCTGCTAGTATTGTAAATCATTATGTATGAAACTTTAGTTCAGATTGTGAAATATACCCTACCTTCCCCATTTTTAAAAAATGTAAGGCAGAATATGATTATGTTTTTCCTTTAAAGCACTTCATTGGTATTACCTTTATAACACTTAAAAGTAGCCTATTTTAAAACTGTTATTAATCATAAAGCTTTTTTTAATTATACAAAAATTATAGTTTTTCTATAGGAATAAACTTTTTCTACTTTTGAGTGATATTATCAATTACTAATATGAAACTTAGACCATTTGCTTATAAGAAAAATAGGAATTACAAAGAATACGGTATATTCACCAGAATAGGAAGACTATTAAAATGTCCTTCCCTATTATCAGGGACGCTTCTGGAGAAAAGGATCCGTGAAATTATGTGAATACAGACTGTATGTCAAAACAATGGGAGAAAGAGCAAGAAGCACAGATTTCAATCATGACAAATACTCAGAACAAGAACGATACAGTGACTCCTTTTGTTCCGATGATTTTGAAAATTCCTTTGCTTCTACCATGTCATCAATCCAGAAGGCCTATCATACTCCATCCGTAAGGAAGAAAGGTACTAAGATACACAGTTCAGATAGTCAAGTACATCATCACCAAGGTAGGTTCAAGGTCTACTTAAAAAAAAGGTTCATTTTTAATTTTCAAGGAAAGTTTAGGTTACTTTTTAAAGATGTCTATGGATGAGGTTCAGAGCTGTGACTAGGAATAGACGTGATTGGTACCTAAGGTACAACATCAAGGATGGCTGAGTGGGAGTTCAATTTTAATATTACTTGAAAATGTGTATATTTTTAGTGATAACAAATTACACTCTGGCAGGTAGGTATTTATTTTGTGGTAACCTGAGTTTAATGTCCTACAATTAGGATTCAGTCTCAGTAAGCAGTAACACATATGAAGAGCAATTTTCAAACCTTACCAAGGGTCCTTATGTAGCTTGCTTCAACTCTAAATTTGTACATATATATGTCTACTAGTGGGATTGTAGAAGTCTTTTGTAATCTGTTTTGGAATGATTATAATGTTGCTTTCAAGGTAGAGTGCTATGGTATTTCTAGAATAATATTTTATTCTATGCATAATACAATAAAACATTAAGCTAAATTCAGTATGTGCTTGCTGTCCTCCTAAATACAAGCCAAAATCACATAAGATGATTAGCTTCTATCCCTGTCCATCCTTATACATAACACATTTGTAGGCACTAGTGAACCCTATTGAACAGAACAGTGAGTGGGATAATACTTTTTGCTGTCTTATTTTCTTTAGGGCCTATGATCAACTACTAGGGGAGAGTACAAACTGTAGTTAGATAAACATAGTGGCCTGCCACAAACATAGAGAGGCATATATAGACTTGGAGTTAAACCAGTATTAGTTAAGTACTCCCTGTGGATGGAGCATTATGCTAAATCATGCGGGATATAGAAAATTTAAGTAAGACACTAGTTCCTGCCCTCATGGAGCTTATAGTTGCATGCATCATTTCAGTTGCATACTACTCTGCATGATCCCATTTGGGGTTTTCTTGACAAAGATTCTGGAGCGATTTGTCAATTCCTTTTCCAGCTCATTTTACAGGTGAGGAACTGAGGCAAACAGGGTTAAAATGACTTGCCCATGTTCACATAGCTGGTAAGTATCTGAAGCCAGGTTTGAACTGAGAAAGATGTTTTCCTGATTCCAGGCCTAGGGCTTGTGCCACCTAGCTGCCCTGCAGTCTCAAGATGGATATAAAACACAGATAATATACAGGATAAAATAAATAATTCAAGTGGTACAGAACAAGTGCTTTATATGTGGTTGATGTGAGGAAAGGTAATTTCAAATTATGGGATCAAGCAAGACCATGCCAGAGATCTCTTTTGAGTTCAGTTTTAAAGGATGTATAGTTAGTTGCTCATTTGTCAAAGAGTGAGAGAGAGGACATTTAGTGATAAGTATCAGCGAGAGCAAAGACATGATTATGCAGGAATGCATAGGACATAGAGTGAATCATCTGGTTTGACTACATTGTAGATAATGTGACCAAAAAGGAAGTAGAATACCAGATTGTAGAGGGTTTGAATGCTAGCTAAAGGAGTTTGAAGTAGGGAGCCATTAAAGATTTGGGAAGGGCCAGATCTGTAAAGAAGATTAATGTCGCATCGGAATGAAGAATGGATTGTATTAGGAAGAAGTGGGACCAGGAAGAGTGCTGTTGTAGGACCAGCAGATGGGGATAAGAGCTCGTGCTAAGGTTGAAACAGTGGGAATGGAGGGAAGATATGAAGGTGGAATCAACAGGTCTTACTAATTTTGCCTGGAAGAATTGGAACACTAACATTTTGAACAAGGAATACTGGGTAGTACTGCTGGGCATGGTAGTACCACTAACAGAAGGAGTAACATCTTGGGGGTGAGGGAGGTGAAACATGTTTACAATAAGATAAACTCAGTTTGGAGCATAGAATTTTAGAACTGATTGGAACCTTGGAGGATATGTTGTATTTACAGTGTTAGGAGGGGCATCTAGGTGGTGCAGTGGATAGAGCACCAGCCCTGGAGTCAGGAGAAACTGAGTTCAGATGTGACCTCAGACACTTGGCACTTACTAGCAGTGTGACATATTGCCTTGACCAAAAAAAAAGTTAGGTTATGCAATAGAGAGAGATATTCTGTAGAGAAGCACAGATGGGAGCTCAGGAGAAAGAAAGAGGCTGGTAGATTTAGAAGTCATCTGTATAGAAACAATAGCTGAAGCAGTGAGAATAAGATTGACACTAATAATAATAATAAAAGGTGGCACATGCTGAACACTCAATAAATGCTTGCCGACTAATATTTATGTATATACATGTTCTCATTTGAACTTCCAAACAACCCTATGAAGTAGGTACTATAATGGATGTCCTCATTTTGTAGATAGGTAAACTAAGGCACAGAGAGATTGAGTGACTTGGTCATGGCCACATAGCTAATAATGGTGTTAGAAAGAATCTGAACCCAAATGTTTTGATCCCTTTCTCCCCACTACATGGCACTGCCGCTAATAAGAGAAAGTGTTACACAAAGACAGAACTTTGGGAATTACTGACTTTTAAAAGCCTGGAAGAAGAGAAGGAGTATTTAGTCAAGAGATTCAAGAAAGTATCTCTGAAACCCAGGAGGAAGACTCTAGCTTTAGAAGGAAGAGATATTTACATGCTGCAAAGAGGTGAAAGAGAGTGAGGACCAAAGAAAGTATTTAGATCTGGTGCTTAAAAGTTTATTTTTCACCCTTGAGTGTGCAGTTTCAGGAGAGTAGTGGGGAGTGGAAGCCGGATTTCAAGGGCATGAAGGAAAGAGGATAAGGAAGTAGGAACTTGGATAATTCAAGAAGTTTAGCAATAAAGAGAAAGAGAGGGGATATGATGGTAGCCAGATGTTATATATGGAATAAGGGGATGCTTTGGGGGTTTTTTTTAATATTGGGGAACGTGTATAGGCAGGTGGGAAGAAGTTAGTCGAGAGGAAGAGATTAAAGATATATGAAAGAAAAAAGGCTAATTGCTGATACAAGATGCTGGAAAAGATAGGCAGCAATAGGTGCTCATGCAGAAGGATTAGCTGTAATAACTAATAGAAATACCTCTTCCTGTGCGGCAAGAAGTAAGAGAGTAAATGGTAATGTGGAGAAGTTTTGAAGAGTAGAGAATGAAAAATGAGGGAGTTCCCTTCAGGTGATCTCGGTCTTAATAAAGTAGAAGTGAGTGTCAGGGCTATGGTTGGAGCATAAGAAGAAACAATTTGGAACACTGGTTGCAAGGAATGATAGTAAGAATAGAAAGTTTATTGGCTGCCATTGATGGTTTAGCTCAAGTTGCGTACCACAAATTTATTGTAGATCTTTATTTCAGTGGTTTTTCTTTGCATCAGAATTCATTGGATAAATCAGATCATTTATCTATCCAGGAATGAAAAATGAATGTCTGAAATAACAAGCATAAGGGAATTTAGAGTGGTGGGTTAATGAAACATTTAACGTAATGGATTGTATACTTAAAGCTGGATATGGAGATAAGTAAGGGCAGTGGAAGAGATAGAATGTTGGTTCAGTACAATAGACTATAATGGAGGTTAAATTAGGTTTAGTGTGAGGAAATGGGAGAGTTGGAAGGATAGGAGACTATGGTTGGTGGGTAGCAGTTCAAAATAGAGTATTTTGGAATACCAGAAAGCCAGGTTTCAATGAAAAGAGAAGAGGTGAAAGGATTATTGGTTGAAAAGTTTAATGTAGCAAAGTTTAAGAAGTGAGTAGGGATTCAAAAGGATGCACTAGAATGAGCCAGGGCATGGATGAACTAAACTAGAGTAAACTTGGAGAAAAGTAGGGCTGCTTAGAATTGTGCTCATGGGTTCAGTTAGAGGTAATAGGAACATGCAGGCTGTAACTATAAGTGAGAGACTGCTTGGAAGAAAAATGTTGGTATCAAGATTATAAGATAAAAAAAGTTCAAATAGCTCTTTAATTTTAGCAAAGTGGTTTATATACATTTTCATGTACATTTTCATTTGATTCTCACAACAATTCCCTGAAGCAGGTGCTGTTTTTATAGATGAGGAATCCAGAGTCAGAGAGGCTAAATGATTTACCAAGTCAGAGAGTTAGTATGAGAACTCGGGTTTTCCTGACTCTGAGTCTTGGGCTCTCTGTGCCTACTCTGTGGTGCCTTTCCAGTTAGCTGACATTTTATATAATACTTTCCAAAGTTTGAGAAGTACTTTATATCCATTATCTTACTTGAACCAAAGATCAAATGAGATCTAAAAATATTTAAGCATTTATAGTTTAAATTCTGCCAGTCAAGGAATATATCTCACATTTGGAACAATGACTCTACAGAAGTAAGTGGTGGTTCCCTTATAATATTATTTTACCTAATTTCATGTATTTTTGGAACCAGTTATCTTTAGGTGGGGTGTGTATGTGTGTGCATATCTACATATTTGCAAATATACATACAGATACGCATAAATACATACATGTATGTTATATAATTAGTTCTCATATGAGTTTATGGGAGTTATGAAGATGTTAATAATCTCACTAATAATTTGACCATTTCCCCTTTCTATTAATGACCCTCAATATTCCTTTAAAAATAAAAGAATAATAGAATTCAGTTTCCATGAAGGATGGCATTATCTCAGTTATAAGCCCTTTTATTTTATAAATTAGGCAAAATACTTGCTCCAAATAATGCAATAGGTCTCTCCATAGGAGAGTCAGAACCAGAATCCAGAAATAGAATTTAGCCTTTGAATGAGATCATGTTCTAGTGGAACAGAAGGAAATGATTAGGATGAAAATGTCACCAATCTGGAACACTGAATCCAGAGCCTGTGAAGTGGGCAAGTATACCATAAGCTAAACTAAGCTAATGAGAAAATTATAATATATAATAGAAAATTTCATTATAGCTATAACATATAAATAAAGTGTTATATATGCTACTGAAATAAAAGATTAAGTAAGGTCACATGTACATCAAGAAAATAATCTGAGACAAAATAAAGCATATAGGAATTAAGATATGATTTTCCTGTTACTTGCCTAAGTCTTGTGTCTACTTTGAAATTCAGCTTTGAAGGGCTTATAAGGAGAACAGTGATAGTGATTTTAAAATTTGCAACATAGAAATTAGGTCTCACTTCGCTTCTTCTCTGGGCAAAATAATTCAAATAGTTTAAAAAAAAAATTATTTCATTCGTCCACAATCTGCCTTCACATCCTCCCACCCCAGTCCCGTATTCCTAATTAAGAAAGAACTCAAGAAAAACAAAACCAAAATCAAATATTTTTAATCTATCAAAGCAGATTTTCACATCCATGTCCAAAAAAAATTTGGCCCATTTTACATTGAGTCCTTCACCACTCAGTCAGGTGATAGGTAGTATGTGTCATCATTTGTTCTCTAGAATACTGGTTGGTCATTGCACTGATAAGAATTTTTCTTCCATTGACTTGGAGGCCACATGATGTTCTAGGGAGTTTTCATTTTGGGCTTTCTTTCAGAAAGTAATTAGTAGATTCATTCCATTTCTCTATGGTTCTAAGAAATGTGGGCAGTTTATTTTTAAGGTTTCTTGAAATGTGATGTCTGGGTTCTTTCTTTTTTACTTTTGGCCATGGCATTCAGATAGTCCATTTATTCTTATATTCTTTTCTCCTGAACCTGTTTTTCAAGTCAGTTGTTTTTTGGGATTTTGTTTTTGTTTTGGGGGTTTTTTTGCTATGAGATTTTTTTTAATTTTTTCAACCTTTTGACTATTTTAATATTTGTTGCTTCCTAAAGTCATTGACTATTATTTGGTAATTTTAATTTTCAGAGTTTGTTGTACGAACTGTCTCTTGTGTCTAGTTGTTAATTCTTTTCAATTTTTTTCTCTAAAGCATTCTCATTCCGTTTATAAAAAACATTTTTAACTCTTTTTTTAAATTCTTCATTTCTTCCCAGAATTCTAGTTGAGTTTGAGCCCAGCTTATGTTTTTCTCTGAGGCATTACTTGTTGATGTTTTGGAGATAGTCTGTCCTCTGCATTTGTGTCTCAAATGTTCTTGCTACCAAAATAGATTATAGTTAGGGTTATTTTTGTTCATTCTTCCAGTCCACTCTCTAATTTTGGATTTGATTCTAGATCTGCAACTGTGGCACTTCTGGAGGGAAAGTCTAGGTTGGTACTGTTGCTGCTTTCTTGAGGTATTGAGCATTGTATTATTCCAGGATCTTAGGAACAGCAGGCTTTTGTTGCTCCCAGAGTGGTCTGATCCAGGTAAAGTCCAGTATGAGCTGCCATCTGGTATGAGCTCTGCAGGCTCCTGACCTGGGTTTTGTTCTGTGTAAGAGTGAACTGCTGCTGGTCCCAGCCCTGTTAAATATCTGGAAAGCTCTGATAGAAGTATAGGCCCTTTGGTCTACAACTTCCTCCTTTGGTTATTCCTCTGCAGGCTGAGCTAGATGCCAGAAAGATCTGAGCTTGGGGTCTGATCCACCTCTCTGCTACTTGCTTTTGAACTTCCTCCTTTCCCCATACACAGCCTAAGGCCTTCCTATCTGGAGACTCTACTCTCAAAACAAGTCCCCTTCTTAACTCCACTCTGGATTCTGCGATCAGGAACTGGATAATGGGTAACAAAGTTGCCAGTTGACACATGGTACGGGTCTTGTGGAGCCCATGCATCTTCTGAGACATCTTTTTGCTGATATGCAGCCTCTCCCAGAGTAACACTGCAGTGTTCCTGACCTTTACCTGGTGTCTAAAGATCTCTCTGTTTCCCTATTTAAAACTGGACTCACTATGTCTTTTTCTGCTCCATCAAGATCAGTTTGGTGTATTTTCTGAATCTGTTTGGAGGAATCTTGTGACAGGGAGCTTGCTACACTCCTTCTTACCACTCTGTCCCAAAATGGCAGTGTTCAAAAAGATTTTATTTTACAGTACTCTTAACTGACCAAACAACAGATGAATTTTTTGAGCACTACTATATGCTTGCGGGAGTGAGGGAATGGAAGAAAAAGAATCTAGTTGGGTTAAAGATATACACACAGAAAAAAGATAACAGTAAGAGGCATATATGGAAAGTGGCAGACATAAGGTAATGCATACAATATAGGGCACCAGACAGAGAAGGCTGATTTAATTTCTGTCTTTGGTACCCCTAGCACCTAGTGCAGTGCCTCAACACAGAGTAAGTACTTAGTTGTCAACTCCTGCCAGACTAACCTCAATTTCTTTTTTCATGTGGTAGATCAAGGTGGACATAATTAATCAATGCAACATACACAAAGCTGGGAGAAATATAGTTAACACACTAAAGTACAGAATCAAGATGCAAAAAGATCCTGACAGAATGATAAGACTTAAGCATATTAGATTAAATTTCCTAAAGGGAAATGAATTTGGTAAAATCAGTTTTACAAGTACAAGATAGAAATAGTAGTTCATGGGGAAAAAGTTCCAAGGGGTTTGAGTGAACTGAATTGAGTGTAGTAAGTGTTTACAATGCAACAATGCAGCCAAATAAGTTATTGTTCTTTTAGGAATCATGAAGACACATTACCTAGTCCAAGAGAGATGATAGTCCTGCTGTATTTTCCCCATTAACCACACATCTAATGTACTTTTTTCATTTTGGGTGCCATCTTTTAAAGATGACATTATCAAGTCGGCATAGTTTTCAGAGGAAGGTAACTAAGCAGGTAAAGGTTTCAAGGGGTCGCCTGCCATAGAGGGATCATTAGAAGGAATTTAGGATGTTATGCTTTGAGAAAGTAAGTCTTGGGGGGGATCAGGAAAGATGAAGACCTATGTAATGAGTTGCCTTAATCATTAGTTGGTAACCTTCTGTTCGCCAGAGATCTTCTGGGAGAGGCTACATGATCGCTTGTTGGAATTATTGTAGGAGGATACTTGCTAAGACCTGAGCTCTAGAGGAGTGACTGTGACAATAAGAGCATTTAATACCCTGCAGTATAAAGTTGAAGAAAATGGAGGTTGGTCTGGAGAAAATAAAACAGGAGGGACATTATCACTGTCTTCAAGAATTGGACTTGTTCTCCCTAGACCTAGAGGAAAGAATGGGAACAATAGGTAGATGTTTGTGCTGTGGTTTTCAACAAGTAAAATAAATTTTCAACAATTAAAATCTGTTCTAAAAGTGGATTTTCTTCATAGTATTGAGTTCTTGTTGCTGAAAATTTCTAAGGAGTGATTGGATGACTACAGTATAGGAGATTTCCCATTCATATATGTATTGAACTAAGATGACCTGGTTCTTTCTAATTCTGTGTTTCTGTTTATTCATAAGGTGTTTGAGAGTTGGTGAGTAGACAGATGTGACTGCAACAAAGAATTCCTGTATGTGAATAGTAAATGGTAAAGGATGGTAAAATAGATTGGACCAGATTTTGGAGGTCTCAAAGATCAGGCCATATATAGTTTTTACTTTATTCTCAAACTTTTGTTTCATAGAACCCTGAATTGTCACAGAGCAGCCAAAGAGATTTCATGAAGAAAAAAATTGAAGTGGTGATAGACACATACAATAAACCTGTCAGCTTTGTTGTCTCAATTGGTTGCATTTAAGCATATGCATTCAACTGATGGAGAAAACCATCAACTCTTAGTTTAATTCTATTATGTGATGAAAAATATTTCATTACAGACCAGTATTATTCATTGAATGCATTCAGTAACATGGTGCGGACAATTCTTAGTATAGGGAATGTAAAGTAATCAGTGTCTGCATATAGGCTTGAGTTTTTTAATCTGTGAATTGTATTGTTTGTTTTTTGTTTTAAATGATAACGGTCATGAGAAATTTGAAGAGAAAGCAAAAGTATTCATAGCCAAGACTGACAATGAAACAGACATGCATGACTCTATTTCAAGTACTAAATATAGAACAAATGCAAAAATTGTTATAACTCTCTCTGATTTGCAGATTTTATTTACCTCCCTACTACCTACTACCTACTACCTCCAAATTTTGTGATCTTGAATCCATATTTTAAAAAATTGATCCATGGTTCCAGCAAAATTGCAAAGGTATTTACAAACAAACAAAATAAATAAAAAACTTAAATCTTTAAAGCAAAGATATTGGCTTATGTAAGTTAAGAGGAAAATTAAAATTATTGTAAGGCTCCCTACACATAAGCTATCACTTCCAGTGTTTCCAAATATAAAACACTAATAGAATCATCATGTCCTCATTATTAAGCAAGTGATTTGTATGATCATTCAATTTGGAAGAAAAGTTATATTTTTTAAAAAATCAGACTTATGTGATTTGGTAGCATTTCTAATAGTCATTGAAGGTTGTTGAGAGCAGAGACAGTGTTTTTTGCCTTTTGTGTGTGTTCCCAGCACTTTAACACAGGGCCTGGCACAGAGTAAGAACTTGATTAATGCTTGATGACCAACTGACAAAAGTAACTTAAGATTATGCTGAGTTTTTGTTTAAGTGTAGGATTCTATGGGGTTTAAAAAAAAAAAAAAACCTTGAAAATAAATGTAATAGCTAGTAGCTTTTGGAAAAAAGGAGTGAGATGACTAAAAGTAAATTTTGGACAATAGTTACCATGTAGTCTATCACCTGTGAAAATAAATAATTCAACTTAGTGAATTATGTGTGCCTACAATGAATGTGCCTATAATTCCCTACAAGGTGTAGAGAGTAAAAAGATAAAAAATATAGTAGACATGTAGTGGTACTTAAATATTTATTGAACTGAGTTGAAACCAACACATTCAGTGTACTTGATGACATTTAAAAAGTAAATGTAAAACACCGACAGGAAAAAATTTTAAGTTAGCTCTGATGAAGCAATACCAATAGTGAAAGTTGATGAGTTTTTGTAATAGATTAGAGAAGTAGGAAGACAATGAACTATTTCATTGATGATCATAGGTTACCTATAAATCAGATACTTAAGCATCTGCATGATGATAAGTAGAGAATTTCTGCGACTTAAAGTTGTATATATATTTTCCTAAATAAAAATAATTTCTATACATTCATTCATGGGCTTTTTATTTCTCATGTTAGACACAAGTGTTTAATTTGTTTTTGAGTACCAGTAATATATTAGTGATAGCACAATTGATGACTTCAATATTAAAAATTTAGTAAGAATATTAACCTCAGTATCTAGCACTTCAGTTTGGAGAAAAAATTGTTGGTTGAAAGAACCACAATTAGGTTAGAGGACATGATTTGTTTCCAAACATCTGAAGGGCTATCACGTAGAAGAGGAATCACACTTATTCCTTTTGGGCTGCAGGGCAAAGCTAGACCAGTGGTAAAACCTAGGAACACACATTTTGACATAACATAAAAAACTTCCTTATCAGTAGAGCAGTTCTAAAACAGAATGGACTGCTTTGGAAGATTTCCAAATGACGTTTAGTATTTATTTGTAAAGGGGATTGTACCGCATGATTTTTAAGGCCTATTCCAATTTGGGGATCATATGATTCTATGAACTCCAGAGTTGAACTTCATGAACTTGCTCATGGAAAGCCTTATTTGGAGGCAGCCATTTCTTTTCCTATGCAGTTTTGAGTACTCTTCCCCAGTTAAAGAAGCAGAATTTGTGGCCCTGATAAAGTCTCACATTTTAAATTTAAGCCATTTTAATATCTTTTGCCACAAAAACCCCAGAAGGGGTCACAACTGAAATGACTGAACAACAAAACTGAACAACAGAAAAATTGTTGAGAAAGCTATTCACATCACCTTGACTTCACAGATTTTCTTTATTCTCTGACTTGCATTTGAAATCTTTGGTTAGTTTTTTCTCTTAAATTAAAAGCAAATGATAGAACTAAACTGACTCATTTGGAACCATCAACTATTAAAATAACAGTAAGTTAATTTCAGCTGGTTTAATTGAAGTCACTGAGTTATCTGAACTAAGAAGAATATTGTGACGTAAAATATATCGTTTAAATTCTTTCCTTTGTGCGTTTGTTATTTAGCTGTTTTAAGTTGTGTCCAACTTTATGCTCCTTTTTGGGGTTTTCTTGGCAAAGATACTGGGGTGGTTTGCCATTTCCTTCTCTAGCTCATTTTACAGATGAGGGTTTAAGTGACTTGCCCAATGTCACAGCTAGTAAGTGTCTAAGGCCAGATGTGAACTCAGGACTTCCTGACCCCAGACCTGGCACTCTTATCTACTACACTACCTAGTTGCCCATAATTCTTTTTTTTTTTCAGCATTCACCGTCAGTGACTGAGTAAGGTCAGAAATAAAAGTATATTTAATATTTTTAAAAATACAGTTGCTAGAAAAATAGCATTAAACATTCCTATTGCTTATTTGATCAAAAATGTCAGCATTGAATAGTAGTTTTGCTCTAGTTCATATTTTGGCATTCTCTGTTTAACCAGATGCAACCACATTACATGTGTACACATATACATGTAAAATACACCATAGCCATTTTGCCTTCTCTTTCTATCATAAATAACATTTATCTTCTATTTCACTACTCAAAATTTGGTAAATCATATACAGGAAAACCCAGAATTTTTTCTGTATTAGGACATCATCATGTTTATTGTTTAAAAGATAGAGATATAAATATAGATATTCTCTCTCTCTTTCTCTCTCTCTCTCTCTGTTGTGAGAGGGAGAAGGTTTAAAGGCCTTTCTTGTACTCAGTTTTACCCAACTCAAAAAAAAAAAATGGAAATTTAATGCCAGTTCTTATCCTACTATTCAGTAAAATTACTACAAAACCTTGTCTTCAGTGCTGGACAATTCAAATCATGTGTGTATATATATGTCAAGAATAATAATTTGGGTGTGGAGTGTTTCCCAGCCAAAATTAAAAGCATCATGTGGAAAATCCACGTATTTCCAAGAGTTGAACATTTCCTTTATTGTTACATTATTAGACACTTATTAGCTAATTATACTATCTAATAATAGCTAGTATTTAGTGCTAGCAAATAGCGTTTTACATATATTATCTCATTGTGATTTATCTTATTTGATCCTCACAACACTCCTGTGTGGCAGGCTCCATTAATGTTCCCATTTTACAGATAAGAAAACAGATGAGGCCAAGAGAGGTTAAGTAAATTGCCCAGGATCACACAGCTAGTAAGTATCTGAGTCAGGGTTTGAATTCAGGCTTTCCTGGATCAAAGTCCAAGCCTGAGTGTGACCCCAGGGGATCAACTCATCTCTGGCAGTGAGAAGGTGCATTTTATACTCCCAGTCAATGGACTTGTCCTCCAATTCAGTCATGCCTTCCCTTATCACCACATACATTATTCACTCAACACTTTCCTCCACTGTTCCAAGTTTCCAATCCCCTCCCTTCATCAACCTTTCAGGGAATGTTTGACACACGTATAACCCTCATCCCTACCCCAAACCCCCATAGCAGCAGGTACCATTGAAAAATTCTGCTAGCACCTAGCTTATATACTCACCCCCAGCTTATAGGCTCTGGAGCAGTGACATAATGAGTTAGGCACACCCCTCCTTGCCCCCTTCCCTTTTTGTTTTGGGTGAGACAGTCAGTCACACAGGATGAGCTAATATGGATGGGTTGCAATATACCTCAAAGATCTTATGACTGTCTTTACTTCCAAACCCAGTTTTCTTGTGAACTTTCTTTCTGTGAAGGGTACTACAGTCCTCATCAGACAGCAACCTTGGTCTCATCCTCAGCCCTCGTAACTCACACATTTGTTACCAGTTGACAAAAAAGCATCTGTACCTCTTGCCACTTGTTCAGGTCCTGATTACCTCTGGTGCAGACTTTTCTAACAGCCTCCTAATTGGTCTCCCTTCCTCAGGCCTCTCTGCTAATCCATCCTCCAACATAGCTTCCAAAACTGATTTTTTGAAAGCATAGGTCTGGTCATGTTTGTTCACTCCCCTATTCATAAACTCTAGTGGTTTCCTATTTATTGATTCCAGAGTCAGTTATTCTATCCTTATCCTTTTTCTATTTTTTTGTATATTTATAATGTGCATAGTTGTATAGTAATGTATATAAATATAAGTAAATATACACAATGGTGCTGTACATAAAAAAAATTTATTTCTGGGGTGCACTGGTTCAGACCCTCCTCTGACCCCACCACATACATCTAGTATAAATTACTAAGAGATACTTAAGTTTTTATTTTTTTCTTAGGCTTTTTTTCTCCCTGTAATTTCCATTTTACATACTACTCCTATTGTTAGGGTAAAAGGGAAGAGATGTAAAGAGAGCTAGAAAAAAAGATCCAGGAACTTAAGTATGTCAGTTTTTCTTGTATATTGTATCTCTAGCTGAATCATCATTTAAGAAAAATAAGCTTTCTTTTTATAGTTTTTCCAAATTTCTTGGTATATAGTTTTCTTTGTTTAGTTTAGGGATCAGACCTGTGATTTCATTAGTAGGGACAGCCTGATGGGGAACTTTCTCTGCCATAGCAAAATTGTACTTACCGTCTATGCAATTTAAAAAGAGCCTTTACAGAGTTGCCTGGGGGAACTAAGAGATTCAGTGACTTGCACAGAATCTGTGCAGCTAGTTTATGTCAGCAACAGATCTTGAAACCAGGTCTTCTTGATTCTAAGGTTCATTCTTCATTTTGCCACAGCATCTCTCTGGTATGTCAATAAATATTGATTACACTAAAATTTCAAATCTTATTCACATAAATATTCTTGTCACTCTGTCTCCTCATGGTTACGCTGCCATAATCATCTGGGCTATAATTTTTCATAATCTGAAATGGGAATGAATACATCCCAGCCTTATTTTCTGTTATTTTCAGGTGTATTGGTTTTTTAAAAAAGAGAAAATTTTGCTTCATGAGTTGTTGCTATGGTTTGTTAGTTATTTATGCCTTTAGTTCCATTCACATTAATCCATTCACAGAATTGAAACCTCGAGACAGTTTTAGACTATTCAAAACAGGTTCTATTAAAATATTTTTTTTAAAAGCAGCATCATGTAGTTAGTTTAACTCCTAGCATTTCACTTTATCCCTACTTACCTGTTTAAATTGTATCTGATTTCAGTCTTATCATGTAGTGACCCCAGGATGACCCAGGGAAGTAGGAGAGGTTTGCTTTTTCAGTTTTTTCTAGTGCTCTGTGGCCTAGAGTGTGTTTCCCTCTGGAAAACACTCAGTCACCTCGGAGATGATTCTAAACCATAGCAATCTTACAGATGCCTCTTTTAAAGGAATACACCACAGACTAAGGCCTGAGATTCCTTGTTAACTGGTGTATATGCCAGCCTCTCTAACTGGTATTAACTCAGACCTCTTGGCTCTATCTTTACTATATCTGATGACTTTTTGTCAGCATTGCATAGATCCATTGAAATATGCTGTAATTAAAGTATATTTAAAATCTTTGTCCATCTTTTTGGGTTGGCTTGCTGCATTGATCACTTGATCGCTGGACAGATAGATGGATGCATGGATGGATGTCTTTGGCTTGCATTTATACCAAGGAAACCCTAAGAGAAACCATTCAGTTTTGAATCATTTTGAATCATTGGTGAATGATGTGCTTTTAAAAAGTATCTGTTTGGGGAAAATAATGATACAGAATTATAAAAATTGATTTTTCATCAATTATACTATGTCACAAATTGGTCTTGAAGGTTTCTATGGGTTTGTTTTGTTTTTGCTTAGTTTTTCTGGTAGAAGTGTTTTTTGTTTCATTTTTCTAATTAAATTACAAACTGGTTAAATCTAAAGCTACTTCTCTTTGCTAGAGTAACAGTAATAGTAAGCCTATAAAACAGTAATTCTCTAGAAAATTTTAAAATAGTAAATATTAGGATTTGTTTTTAATTTGAATAACCATTTCTAGTGCATGGTTTTTGAGTTGTAGCCGTTGAAAAAGAAAGCAAACCTTGCATAAAGGAAATAAAAATTCATCTCAGTATGCTAAAATATGAAACTTAGTTCATTCTTCCCAGAGAGAAAGTTTTTAGTAATATATAGTATATGTTCCATTGATACTGTACTCTGTAAAATTATGTATTGTATATAACTATTATTTCCTTTTAGCCCATAGAAAAATAAGCTCCAAGTTTCCACTAAACAGAAGAAGAATTCGAATGGGACGTCATAGTGTCAGTAGGGAGCCTTCTCAGAAAGATATTGATCTTCTCACCAAACGGGTTCTTTCTGCCAGACTGCTGAAAATCAATGAGCTGCAAAATGAAGTGACTGAACTTCAGGTCAAATTAGATGAGCTGCTAAAAGAAAACAAGGCTTTGAAAAGGCTTCAGTACAGACAGGAGAAAGCTCTGAATAAGTTTGAAGATACAGAAAATGAACTCTCACAACTTATATTCAGACATAACAGTGAGATTAAGGCACTAAAAGAGCGCTTAAGAAAATCTCAAGAGAAAGAACGGGCAACTGAGAAAAAGGTGAAAGACACAGAGTGTGAACTTTATAAGACAAAATGTTCTTTAAAGAAACTGAAAAAGCTCTCTGAAGCTAAGCACTTACCTGAACGAGAAGATCTAGCGAAGAAACTAGTCTTAACAGAGAACAAATTAGATGATACTGAGAAAAAAATTAAGGTGAATTTTAAAGAAACTCCTCTAATTGTATTGTCTTGCGTCATTTTCCCATTAGAAATTTAATAATGTGCCCTGTTTAAAACCAGTTTCTGTTTTACTGAAAGCCCTTGGTAAATGAAACCTTTTTAGTAGTTTGTGTGTAAGAAGCTAGAGAAGATCTCAGGTAAACACAAAAGAGAAATGTGAAGAATTAAACTGTCAAAAATTTTATTAGTAGATCAGCTTTTGTGAGAAGTGAATTACTTCTTGGTTCTGTCATGCCATTCTTGGAATGTTCTCTACCTTCTTTGTGGTTTACCAGCTTACTGCTATGGTAGTTCTTGTCTTTCATGCACTATTTCGGGTCTGTTAAGGAAAAAAAATGCCGCAGGAAAAGTTCTTGAGGAAGCTAGATGGCTCAGTGGATAAAGCACTGCACCAGGAATCAGGAAGACCTGAGTTCAGAATCAGCCTCAGACACTTATTTTTTTAAGCTATTATCCTGGAGAAGTCACTTAACCTACCCACTTCAGTTTTCGTATCTATAGAAGATCTATAAAAGCACCTCCCTCCCATGGTTATTGTGAGGATAAAATGAAATAATATTTGTAAAGCTCCTTGCAAACCTTAGAGTATTATAAAAATATTAATTATTATTATCACTCTTGTGAATTTCTAAATTAGTTTCTTCAAACTTCTTCAAAGTTTCTTCAAACAGATACAATACAAATTAGGAGTCTATAATAGAAAAGACTGTAGTAAGATTTTTTAGCACATAAAAATAATTCACTAAAAGGTAGTCTCAATGCCTGAAAGAAGTAATGCCTCTCCAATAGTATATATAACACAGTAATTTACTTATTGTGATTTAAGCTTGAGAGACGGTCTGATATAGTGGATAGAATTCCCCACTGAGGACACAAGATCTGAGTTCAAGGCCTCCCTCAAATATGCTGATTCTCTAACCCTGGTGAGTCATTTAATTTCTGTGAGCCTCCAGTAATCCTGTAGGACTATAAACTGCAGAGCAGATACTGATATGCATTGGTAGAGGGAATTTGCACATGCAAATTCTTATGCCACAGGTCTGATCCAAACAAAAATCACTAGACCAGTTACTTTCCAGTAATGAGAAAGCTATGTTAGCTGAGCAGGGAAATTTTCAGCTCCAGTTTACTCTTCCATCAAAGGGCATCCTATAAGTCTGAAAGTACAGGTTTGCCCCCTACTCAATGCTATAATACTAATTCCCCTACTTTTTTACTTTTCCTAGGTACAATTGGTTAAAGATCAGGGAGTGTATAATAAGTTGGCTTTCCTGTAAATTCAAGTACTTTTCAGATTTTCTTGATTTTTCCAAAGTGATATAAAGGGAGGAAGAGATTTATTTCTGTCTTTATTTACTTTTCAATTTGAAGGGGAAGAAAATGGCCATAAGCAGCAGTGGCAAATTCTGTCCGGCTTTAGTTAAGCTATTCATTTTAAAGAAAAGTGTTGTGTATTAGGGACAGTACTACTAACTTAGTAACAGTTTTTCATGCTATATTTATCCCATAGTGTTTTCATAAATGAATTATTTAAAATACAGCATAAGGTTATTGTTGGTTTTTTATGGAGGGTGGGGGAAATAAGAGTTAGCTTTTTGCTATATCTCCAATGCTTAGCACTGTGCCTGGCTTTTTAAAAAAGCAGTTTCAATTATTTTCACAATGAATTCCTAGAAACTGCACATAAAACCAATCACTGTAAAACAAAAATCATTTTTCCCATAAAGATCATGTTATAATTGAGGGTAGCATTCCTGAAGAAGTACTCTTACTTAGAACAATAACGTTAGAGCCAGAAAGGGGCTAAGAAGTAATCTAACCCAATACCTTCATTTTGTAGATGTGGAAATTGCAGCAGATAAGTCATAGGTATCATATATAATGTCATGAAAACAAAGATACAATTTAGTCATTTAAAATAGTATAATTATTCTCTAAGTTCCATAAACTAAGTTCCATATATTATATGAATTGGTCATACATACCTCCTCAGTGCAAATTAAGTATTGAATAAAATTCGAATTAAATTGAATGTTTTTAAGATATGTTTGTCCCACTAAAAGGTGTTTTTAAAAATGAACTAGACATTCCTTTTTTAAAAAATTTACTTCCTCCTCAATTTATTCAGAATTGTAAGTGAAGCCACTCCATGTAGACCAAAGCAGTGTTACCTAGAAATAAATGCTGTCAGGTCACCAATTCTTTTCCTTCACTGCTAACCAGTTCTGCCATTGTGATTCTAGTATCCCTACCAAAACTGATTAGAGGCCCAAATGCAGACTACAACACTCTAAACACCTTCCTGCAGAATAAAGCTTAAAAAAAAGGAAGAAAGCTAATTAGGACATCCCATTAAAATGCCTTAAAATCATTAGACAGATTTCTCGGTATAAGATTCCAAGATTTATTCAACAAATATTTTTTATGAGACCAAGTATGTGCAAAGCAGGAGGTATATTCTTATATAGTACGTAACGGTCTTCCAGTGTAAACTTCATTGGAAAGCCATAGTAATTACCAAGTCATCAACACAAACTTAAAAAGCAACTACAAAAAAATAAAACTCTTTGAGAACTCTCAAGATTGTTATAAGACAGTACCTTCATCTGTTTGTGTTCTATTGCTTTATTCTGTGAAGAGACTGCCAAATGATCAATAAAAGCAACAGAAAATGAGGAACAGGTTCTGATAAGGTTGTTCAAAAGGCTGTTATGATATAGTAAAATCTCATGAAATTAAACCCTGAAAGTCAACTAAAGTTGTTTTTTACTCTCAGAGGGTGAAGCATAGTGCTGTGGAAAGAATGCTGAATTTGCAATTAGAGAACCTAGGTTCATATTCTGACTCTTATTTGCTGTGTGACTTTGGTCAAGTTATTTAACTTCAGGGCCTCAGTTTCTTCATACATAAAATGAAAAAGCTAAACTACATGATCTGCCCTCGGGTCCCTTTGAGCTCTAAATCTGTGATCCTAAGCAAATTAACAAAATAAACCATAGATGTTTTATAGTAGCTTTTTAAAAATAGTCATTTACATTGCTTAAAAGACCAAACTTGTCAAACCTGTAATAGGTATTTATTTACCTAGAAGCTAGTGATTAAGCCATTATAAATACTTTTTAACTATCCAAGTGGCCTTCCAAGGACCATTTATTAAATAATATTTTGTTAATCTAGTTTTAATAATTATAGGTGCTTGAAAGTAATTAAACTGAAATCCTTTTAAGATATTCTGACACTAATCATTTTTGCTAATTGAAATTGGTCTTGCTCTCAGTTTCCTTATCAGTAAGGTGTATTTGAATTACATGTGTGCAAAAAGCTTATCTTTAAAATGGCGCTGCTATATAAAATTTGATTTTTACAAACAGTGGGAAAAATATGGACAAAGGAAAAGTTAATGAACTATAAACAAATAAAAATGTGGCATTTGTGATACCACAATTTAAGCAGTTCATTTCTCAATGTAATTTAGAATTTTGTACACATAATATATAGAGATTTCAGATGTTAGTATTATATATTTCTTTGTCATTTATAAATTCCTGTGTTGGAGCTTAGTCTTAACAAAACTGCATTTGTTCTTGTTAGTAGTGTGTTTTAAAGGTTACTATATCTAATGATGAAGTTATTTTATAAAATTATACTAAAAACAAGTACAGCTGTCAGGTGATTATTACTTAACTATCACTTTGTACCAGTGCTCAAAGTAAGCTCTTTTAAATTATAGCCTGGAATTTTAGAGCTAAAAGAGAAAGACTGTCAGTGTCAAAAAAAAAAAAAAAGACTTGAGAGAGAACATCTAGTAACACCTAATGATTTGATTGAACAGGAAGTTTGGGGCCTATACAGAGTGACTAGCGTAATAGAATAGTGAGTTAGTGGCACAGTCAGGATTAGAAAGAACCTAGATCTGATTCCTAGTGCAATGTTATCTCCATTTTTCTAACAGTGTTCCAACTAAGGTCCACAATACAAAGTTCTGACCATTCAAAGTCATTCAAAAGTAAGTTCATTTTAAATTGCATACTTTAATGTATGTGGGTTTAAAATCTTTTTTTCTAAAGATAGCATAAAGTGAAATATGAAAATCTAAAGTGGTCACTTGGAAGTCAAAATATTTTGCTCCTGGCCCTTTTTCCTACCATCTACTAACTGTATATCCTTAGAAGTAATTTCATTTAGACCAGGGGTGGGAATCTGTGGCCTGCTAGGTCCTTGGATGTGGCCTTTTGACTGAGTCCAAGTTTTACAGAACAAATGCTTTTATTGAGAAGATTTGTTCTGTGAAGTTTGGATTCAGTCAAAGGACTACACTTTAGGACCTTGAGAGTCACATGTGTCCTTAAGGCCCCTGGTTCCCCACCCCTGTGAGATTAGACCATCTATTTAGAAATGGTAGAGACCCTAGAGATTATCTGGTCTAGTGCTCTCAATTTATAGATAAGGAAACTGAGGCTTACCTGGAATTCTAACCAGAAACCTTAGATTCTAACTAGTTTTTCTTTCCGTGTAGCTCTCTGAGACTCATTTTTCCTTATGTCGAAAGTGGAGATAATATTTAGAATCAGGATTGTTATTGGAATCAAATGAATTAATGTGCTACATACGTGTAAATTGCAGTTTATTTTGTAAATAAGTGCCTTCAGTGTACTTGAAAAGTTCTCAAATTAAGTTGTTTAGACTTTTGCAATTGTTTAGCATTTTGTCCTTTATGAAAAGAGGCTCTTCCCTTTAGCCCAGCCTATTTCCAAATTATCCTAAAACTTAAAAGACAGCAAATTAGTGTTTTGTTGAATTGTAGATGCTTTTTTTGTTGTTTTTGCATTATATGCAAACACATATAATCATGTTTTTTTTTCTTATAATCTAGAAAAGGAAAGGCAAGCAAATCTTCTTGACTTGGATAATTTGCATAAATCTTTCCACTTCTACTTGGCCACCTTGTGTGCTTTCATGACATAATTACCTACTTCTTAGACTTTTTCCCTGAATGCCTCTTTATCTGCTAGTTTTCATCTTCTTTATCTTTCAGTCAGGATCTAATCCTGATTCTTCTTTGATTGCTTTTTCTCCATTTTAAAAGAACCATGGATGCTCTGATAAAAAAGTTATTCCCATCAGAAGAAATAGGGATGGGGAACAATGTGAATGTTAATTATGTTCTTGATTTTTTTTTTAACAGAAAGGCATGTTATTTTGTTGATACTTTAAACCAAGTTAGAGGATATTAATCAATTTTCTCACTCAAACTATGTATTATTGAATAATGTTGCAATAACTTGTTGCTTTTTATCTTAGGAATACTTTATTTTACTCTGGGCACCCTTTAGATGCAAAATATTATTTAAATATTGCCATTGCTTTTCTCTTTCCTGCCTCCCAAATTTTCATCTGCCCACAAAACTTGTTAGCTTTAGCCCCTCCTACTATTCCATCAATGTAAATTTCAGACTGATATATGCTTGTATACAAATTGTCAAAAAAAGAAAAAGAAAAATATAATGGACAAAGCTGATTTAATCTGGATAGTTATTCCCTGATCTCTTCCCTGTAGACACAAGATGATTTGTGTGTTTAGGCCAACAACAGATATAGCATCCCATTTTAAGGTGATGGTAAAAATGGTGGTTCACTAAAAGATTTCTTTTGAAATAAACAGTTGTTTTTTTCATTTGTTTACACATATTATAGGAGCTGTCAAAAAATCTTGAGCTCAATACTAGTAGTTACCAACGACAGTTACATGCTGAAAAGAAAAAGGCACATGATGCCCTGGATGAAAATAAAGTTCTCCAAAGGGAGGTACAACGATTATATCAAAAATTGAGGGTAAGCTTTTTAAAAAAAAAAAATGTTAAAACTGCAGTACTTTTCTTATATGTCATTGTAGTCTTATATGTCATGTTATAATTGCTATATTTTCATTTGGAAAAAGATGTACTTTGTATATTATGACATTTCAGTATATACGTTCATTAGCTTTGGCTCTTGGAAGTAAAAATTCTGGTAATATAATGGTTGTAATGCACTCATAATGGTGAATTATTAAGTGCTCTGTTACAAATATACTACCATAATCAAGTACAAGAAAACTTAAAATATATTGAAAAAAAATTAAAATACCTTAGTCTGTTTCTACATATACCATTCCTATGTAGAAAACAAACTTTTTTGGGGGGGCTAGAGAATTGTTACAAATAATATCATTTTAACTGCAGAGATACTTCATATTAGGCTGATTTTAAAAATAAAAACCTCCTCCTCTCTACTCCATATTTGTTCTGTTACAGAACTATTTATTTAAATTTTGAAGGAACTGCTTGCTTACTTATACCAGTGTCTTAAGACTCATGGGGCAGGCAAGAAAAAATTTGGGAGGTTGGCAGTCCTGAGATCTGTGATGGGGAGGGGGATGGTGGAAAAAGAGATACTCTCTTATTCCGTTTCTCTGAATACTCACTTTCAGAGCACTCTTAACTTAATCAGTAATTTGAGCTTGAGTAAGCCAAATACCAGGGTGAAGGGAATTTTTCTTTAATTAACTGAGTTATAGTGGAGATTTCAAAATCTCAGCTGATTATACTGACTTTATTTTTAGGAAAAAGAGAGAGAACTGGATGTAAAAAATATATATTCTAACCGCATGCTAAAGAGAACTCCTAAGAAAGACAAAGATGCTTCTCCAAGAAAATGTGGTACAGTCAATATTTTTAATTATGTATTGACAGGACTAGGGTGCTGGGGTAGAGGGGTTGTTAATCCTTCAATCCAAAGTGAAATAAAAAGCCATGTCAAAATCTTCAAGTTTAACTTAAAACAAGTAAGAAATTCTGACTCCAGCATTATGAAATCAGGAGAAAGGCCCCTCTCTCCACATCAATTTCTCCTGCTACAGAGTGTGGTTAAAATGTCTATCCTATCTACATCACAGGGTTGTATCAGAGAATAGTATATGTGAAAGTCCTTGGAAATTTTAAAGTTATATACAAATATAAGGTTGCACTAATACCCTTGTTGTTAGTAAAGTTTTAAATTCTATGTTATAATTTCAGTATACTCTTTACTTGTTTTTGAAGGCTTGTTAACTTTTCCCTGTAGATGTTTTTCAAAAAAATTCATCAAGGTGAACTTACATACTATTTTCTCCAAAAATTTAAGTATTTTTCTCTCTCAGCACTGAAAATTGAAAAGCATAAATTAAAATATAAGTTGAATTAACCTAGTCATAATTCACACCCCCACAGTATTCTTGCTCCCACCCTCACCCCCACATACCTTCCAAAAGACCTTTGGGAGCTGCATATCTAATAGAATTGCCTATCTTTTACAGCATTCTGCATAATAGTTTCATACATCACCAGACTATTTCACAAAACCCTGATATTCTATGTGATGTCAATAAGGTTCCATGAAATGGGGTGGGGGTGGGGGTGAGAATACTGTGGTAGCAATATTATTCCCATTATGATATTTTATATGTATCAAAACTACTTAAAACATGAACTGGTTTGGAAGTGTGAAAATACGTGTTATTTCTTTTATTCCATTATAATATTTCCCCATGTTCAACATTTCTGTTTATCCAGTGGTATTTATTAATTGTAGACACTGGTTTATCCAATATATTTCAAGCAGCAGTAGATTGGATAAAAAGCCATCTTCAGAGTCAGGAAGATCAGAGTCCACATCCTGACTCTGATATTTAGTTCTGTTACTCTTGGCAAGTCGCTTAACCTGTCACCACCCTAGGCGCTAATCTGGAAAGTGGTTACCTTGCAGAACGGGATTTGTTCCATGGCATATTGCAGAACAGTAGTTGATCTGCACTGGAGGAAGGCATTTCCTCCCCAGTGATTTCCTGTACTGATGAAATCACGTGTCTAGGCCCAATTCTAAGCCCCATAGCATTTCATGGCCACATTAATTGGAGAAAATAGCAACTTGAACAAATTTTAAAATATTATTTGGTTACAATTTTTTTAGTATCTGTGACTCACAGTATTAAAGGAATATATAGCACAAAAGGAGTGCAAACCAGTGAATATGGTGAAGAAGATGATCTGTCAGCGACAGCTTTTGTTTCTCCAGACTCACCCAGACCAGAAGAAGAGGAACATCTTGCTCTGGTGAGTTTAACAATCTTAAAACCAAATTTTAGGCCCCACTTTTTCCTAAAAATAAAGACTGTGTTAAATTTCCTGAAATGTAAAAAACAGTGTCAATGGTATATCTGTCTTTCTGGATCCAGGCCAGGACTTAAGATCTATTTTCCTCTTTAAAATTTTAATTGCATTTTTATAGTCTATCCATAGTCTCCCTACTTCAGATGTGTACCTCTGAACCAATTTTTTTTTTAAATCTATACTGACTGCTTTTTTCTAATTCCTTCTAGTGATTGCAGCAGGTGCTTTGTAAATTTAAACTGCAGTCATTTTTTCTAATGGAATTTTTGCTCAGCCGATGCAGTTGAGGGAAAAGAACACTAAATTTGAAATCAGGAAACATATTCAAAGGTTGACCTTGGCTTTGTCTTTAGCTAGCTCTGTGACTTTAGACAAATCACTGAATCTTTCTCAGTCACAGGGGTGATGCTTCCTGACCTGGACATCTGGTTTAAAGCATGTTTCCAGTGTTTACTAGCTGCATAACCCAAGTACAAGTCATTTCAGTTTCTATGTTTCAGTGTATTTATCTGCAAAATGGAGACAGTACTACCTATAGTACCTCTCACCCTAAGTTTTTATAAGGCTCAAATGAAATAATGTATTTAGAACATTTTACAAACTGTAAGGTACTTTATGAACATCAGTTATTTCTAGAGGGATAGTGTGGTTTAATGAACTGAGTGATGTATTTGGACTCAGGAAAACCTACAGTCCAGTTATACCTTTGATAATTTCTAGCTGTGAGGCTATAGGCAAGCTCCTCTTTGAGCCTTAGTTTTCTAATCTGTAAAATGGGGCAAATTATACCTGGATCACACAGGATTTTTATGATGCTCAAATGAAAAATACATGAAAAGTGTATGCAATTTATTTTTAATTTATGGAATAAAACAAGCATTTGTATAACATAGTATAATTAAAAAGATAGTTGTGCATGAAAATGCAGATCTACTACATGCAACTTGCTTTTCCTTTCAAATATACAACAAAATTATATAAATATCTTTTTTTTCTGTTTTTCTGCCCTGTCCCCCCTCAGAGATGGCTTACCATTGGACAGAAATAAGTATGTGTATATATGTATGTGTGTGTATGCATATATATACACACATATACATATATACACATATGTGTGTATATGTATATATACATATATAAATTATTCTATACATCTGTTTATCAGTTCTTTCTCTGAATGCAGATGGTATCTTTCTTCATATGTCCTTTAAAGTTAATTTAATATTTATAATATTTATTATATTTGTTTATAATATTTATAAATATTTATAATTTTTTATATATTTATAAATATTTGCTCAATTTATTTATAATATTTGCTCAAAGTTTTTCTTTTTTTCTTTTTCTTTATTTTTCATTTTTAACACAGCTCATATCACATAAAACATTTCCAACTTTTGGTCAGGTGATAATTCTTTTAAAGCATTTACAATATAGACCACAAATGATTTTTTTTTTTAACATTAACCACCTGAGACACAAATAATAACTATGTATGCTAACTTCACAGGCCCTTGACCTAATTGTCTCCACACTATTACTAAGAACTAAAGGACCCTAACTTATTGTTGTTGGTCTAAGGTCCTAAACCTAATAGCTTAATTTTAGACTTAACCTCGGATGTTCCCCTACCAATAATCTATAATTGAATAGATCTGGTATGAAGCTTACAAACCTTTTGACTGTAGGAAATTACCACTAAGAGTAGGGGCATTGCAGGGAAACTATCTCCCCAACTTCATGTCAATTCCTGATAGGAATAGATTGTCAACGTGCATTGTCATTCCATTTCTCCCTTTGTCCTCCCAGTATTTTCCTCCCTCACCCCTTAATTTTTATTTTATTTTATTTTTTTGTGGATATCATCTGTTCTGATTCAACACAGCCTGTGCTCTCTGACTGTGTGTGTGTGTGTGTGTGTGTGTGTGTGTGTGTGTGTGTGTGTACAATCCCTCCACCTCTACCCAAATACTGAGAAAAGTCTCAAGAGTTACAAATATTATCTTTCCATGTAGGAATGTAAACAGTTGAGCTTTAGAAAGTCTTTTATGATTTCTCTTTCCTGTTTACCTTTTCATGCTTCTCTTGATTCTTGTGTTTGAAAGTCACATTTTCTATACAGTTCTGGTCTTTTCATCATGAATGCTTGAAAGTCCTCTCTATCATTGAATGACCATTTATTCCCTTGAAGTATTATACTCAGTTTTTCTGGGTAGGTGATTCTTGGTTTTAATCCCAGTTCCTTTGACTTCTGGAATATCCTATTCAAAATCCTTCAATCCCTTAATGTTGAAGTTGCCAGATCCTGTGTAATCCTGATTGTATTTCCACAATACTTGAATTGTTTCTTTCTAGCTGCTTGCAATATTTTCTCCTTGACTTGAGAACTCTGAAATTTGGCCACAGTATTCCTATGAGTCTCTCTTTTCAGGTCTCTTTCAGGAGGTGATTGGTGAATTCTTTCAATATTTATTTTGTCCTCTGGTTCTAGAATATTAGGACAGTTTTCCTTGATAATTTCATGGAAGATAATGTCTAGGCTCTTTTTTTGATCATGGCTTTTTTTAAATTTTCTCTCCTGGATTGATTTTCCAGGTCAGTTGTTTTTCCAATGAGATGTTTCACATTATCTTCTGTTTTTTCAAACTTTTGGTTTTATTTTTTAACTGCTTGGTTTATCTCATAGTCATTCATTTCCCTGAACTCAATTCTTTCTTTCTTTCAACGAACTATTTTGTTCAGTGAGCTTTTGGACCTTCTCCTCCATTTGGCTAATTCTGCTTTTTAAAGCCTCCTTCTCCTCATTGGCTTTTTGTACCTCTTTTTCCAACTGAGTTAGCCTCTTTTTAAAGGTGTTATTTTCCTTAGCATTTTTTTGGTTCTCCTTTAGCAAGCTGCTAACTTGCTTTTCAAGCTCATCTGTTGCCTGAGCCCAGTTTAAGTTCCCTTTGGAGGCTCTGGAGGCAGAGGCCTTGATTTCCTGTGACAGTAAGCCTTGTTCTTCCTCATCCAAAAGGATAGGAGGAGACATGTGTTCTCCAAGAAAGTAACCTTCTGTGGTCTAATTTTTTTTCCCTTTTTTGGGCATTTTCCCAGCCAGTTACTTGACTTCTGAATTCTTTGTCAAGAGGATGGTCCTATTGTCCCTCCTCTCCCTAGTGCTATGTTCAAGGCTGAGATTCTACTTAGCTACTCGATTTCCTGGGGCTTTGGGTCAGGGCAGGGCCTTCACTCAGGGCTGAGGTTTAGATCAACTGCTCCCTACCACTGGTTGCTGCTGAGGCCTCTGCCGTTACCTTGGACTGTTGCTGGAAGAACCATGTTCCATCTGGCCCAGCTGGGAAAGCCCTCCCACACTGACCTTTGGAGGTTTCTTTGTTGCTTGTGAGTTGAGGTATCTGGGACCTTCCCTGCTAGGAATCTGCCAGGAGGTCTGTTCAGGTCCTGTTCCTCCAAGTGCTGCATGGCCAGGGCTGGGTTCCACTCTGCTCAATGTCCCATGAGATAGACCTTTTCTGTTGGCCTTCCAGGTTACCTTTGGGTGGAAACTGCTTTTGCACTGTTGTTCTGTGGCTTCTGCTGCTCTAGAATTTGTTGAGAGTCATTTTTTACAGGTATTTTGTGGGCTGTGGGGGAAGCACTAGAGTACATGAGTCTTTCTGCTCCACCATCTTGGCTCTGCCCCCTCCAAAGTTTTTCTTAAAACAGTATTGCTGTTACTGTACAAAATGTTCTCTTGGTTCTGCCTCACTTTGCCTTCCATTATTTTGTGCAAGTCTTTCCATGTTTTTCTAAAATCATTAAGCTCTTCATTTCTTGGCACAGTGGTATTCCTTCACAGTCATGTGCCTCAATTTGTTAAGCCATTCCACAATTGATGGGAATCCCTGCAATTTCCAGTTCTTTATCACCATAAAGAGAGGTGCTGTAAACATTTTATAATATATAGGTTCTTTTCCTTTTTCCCTAATCATCTTTTGAAGTAGATTTAAGTAGTGGTATTTCTGGGTCAAAGGGTAAAGGTAGTTTTATAACTCGTTAGGCATAATTCCAGATTGCTCTCTAAAATGGTTGGATCATTTCACAGTCCCACCAACAAAGAATTAGTGTCCCAATTTTACCACATCCTCTCCAATACATATGTCACTTGCCCCCTCTATCATTTTAGCCAATCTGATAGGTGTAAAATGATATCTTAAGGCTGTTTCAATCAGCATTTCTCTAATCAATAATGATTTAGAGCATTTTTATATGACTGTAAATTGTTTTGATTTCTTTATTGAAAAACTACCTATTCATATGTAGGGTGAATATATCAGTAATGAAGATAAAATTAGAACAATTATAAGAAATTATTTTTGCCTAGTTATGTGCCAATAAATTTAGCAGTTTAAGTGTACTAGAAGAATATTTACGAAAATATAAATTACCTAGATTAGCAGAAGAAAAATAATATCTAAATAGAACTATTTTAAAAAAGAAATTGAATAAGCCATAAGTGAGCTTCTTAAGAGAAAGGCACCAGGACCAGATGGATTTACAAGTGAATTCTATCAAACAGTTATAGATCAACTAATTCCAATATTGAATATATTATTTGGAATAAATGGAGATTCTACCAAATTCCTTTTATGAAACAAATATGATACTGATACCTATGCCAGGAAGAGTAAAAACAAATAGAAAATTATAGCCCAAACACATTAATGAATATGGGTGCAAAAATCCTAAATAAAATATTAGTTAAAAGATTACAACAATATATATTACAAAGATTATACATTATAATCAAGTGGGATTTATACCAGGGATGCAAGAATGTTTTAACATTAGGAAAACTATTGATAGAATTGATTACATCAATAATAAAAGTTAAAAAAACGATTATATCAGTGGATGCAGAAAAGCTTTTGACAAAGTTCAACACTCATTTCTATTAAAAATACTTCAAAGTATTGGCATAAATGGATTTTCCCTTATATTTATAATAAGCATTTATCTAAAACTTATCAGCAAGCATTATTTGTAATGGGGATAAACTAGATACTTCCCAGGAAGATCAGATGTGAAATAAGGATAAAAAATTTAAAGTGCTCTGTACATGTCAGTTATTGTTATTATGCTCAAGGTTGTTTTGAAAAAAAGTGTTTTATAAAGCACTTTATAAATGTGAGTTGTTAATAATATTTTTAATCCCACCAGGCACTAAATAGAATAATATGCTGTGCTAGGTGTGGTTTTAGGGCCCAGCAACAGTAGGGCATTTTCTTTCCAGAGGTATTTTAGGCAGCACATCCTAAGGTAAGACACTTAAATATTGCTGCCTTGTTTATTATAACCAATATTAGTGACTTATATAGATTGTTTTCTTTTTGTTCCGTCCATGACATTAAATTTATTTATCCTTGGGTACATTTACATTTAATATGTTAGTAACATGGAAAATAAGCATGCTGGAATCTTTACAGTAGCTTCTATTGAGTGGAAAATGGTAGATCTGTGTTGGGCTACATCCTGTAGGATTTAGTTATACATGTAAAATGACAAAGTTGTAAAATTCTTTCATTTATAAAAACATCTGACAATCAACACCTTAAGCAGTGTAGTATAGTGAAGCTTGAGTGTATTTCATAATTGTGAATGTTAGAAGATTACAATTGTCCAGGTAATTCTGTAATCTCATGTCTGTTGGAGTGGTTAGGATAGATCTTTTCCTCCACTCCCATATACCCAGGATTGTTTTTCCCCTGCAAAGTTGGTGAGCAGGTCAATCGAGTCTCATAAATGTCTTTCTTTTAAACTTGCACCATCAGTGAGATAAACACATTGAAGATGAATTAGCTTAATGGAGATGTAAGCTAGCGATGGAAAGGTACTTATTTAAGTTGGAAAACATCTTTTTTAAATTGCCCTCAGTGTCACATGACCCTGCAACCATTGTGCTATGTCACATATTTATATATTTTTCTTCTTTAATGAAACATCTTGGAAAGACAAAGATAAAATTTGTTAATTTCTGAACATAATATATTTTTCAGGTTGATGCTACTTGTGTTTTAGCATCATAACATTTCAGTTGATGATTGTGGCTGGGGAATAGGGTTTAGATGTTAGACCTAGAAAGAACTTTAGAAATAAGGAAATTGAGAACCAGAAAGAAGGGACATGTCTAAGGTCAGACAAGATAAAAATAGCAAAATCAAAGTTCCAGCTTAAGTCTTCTTGCTCCAAAACCAGTTGACCATTTCACATCCTATTTAATTGAACTTTTCATTCAACTGATAGTATTACCATTCACTTAGTGAAAATTCCTCATTGCAGATCCATCCCTGTGAGAGCCTGTACTTCTTGTTCAATTTTGTTGATTTCTCAATTATGCACTTTTCCAGCTGTATATCTTTAATTGATATCATCACCGGAAAGTCAACATACGAAAGGATACTTCAAAATGAATACAAAGGTTAAATTTATCACTAGCTTTAAGCTAAAGAATATAAATTCTATAGGGGAAAAAAATCTTTCCTCCAGAATGAACCTATGAAGCAGAAAGCTTCACAAAGCCACATGGAATAAATATGTATTTTAAAAATCAATTCTTAATGTTAGAAACTAGAAGTGGTTGTTAAAATCAGTGGAGCAAAACTTGTTAAATTAACCACCCTTAAAGGTTGATAAAAATGTAAATCTAAGTTGCATTTGGATTGCATAACTAGCAAAGTAAACTTAGAAACCTGCTTTGTCAGGGTGACTTCTAAAACTTGTTTAGGGTGGGGAGAGGGATTTGGTGGTTAGTACTGTCTGAAGATTTCAGAATGACAGACCTTCAGGTTTTCTTTAAACCTAAAGAGTGGGCTCTCTAGATTTTTCCACTGCCTCTGACTGCTAAAGTGTTCTGGTTGCCTTGTATGCTGGTTAAGTAGAGTATTAGTTTAAATTGATTCCTCCACATCTTCAGTTACTAATCTCGAAATTTTGAAAGACTCTGGTACATCTGTTGCTCAAGTCTGCTGATGAGCTTTCTGATAAGCTTTCTCCAGGTGTTTCTTTATCAATAGAAATTTTACTAATTTTTAATTTGCTTGTAGCAATAGAAGACATTTTTATGAAATCGGTTTCCTTAATTATGTATTTAAAATGTGTAGATTTTAATATTAACTGTGATCTTAGTAGAAATTATATTTTTGATCATAAGGCAGGGTTTTCCACATTTATAGTGAGTTTTCTTTTTTTTAAATAACCACTTATTATAATAGGAACAAGAAGACCAAAAGGATGAAGATGAAGCTGAGACTCTAAGTACAGAAGGAGAAGAGAAACTAAGAAGAGATGAGGAACTGTGTGTTACAAAACAAAAGGCTGAGATTCTTCAAGATGGTAGGAAAATTGATCTCTTAAAGAGTATTGCTTATCAAAGTTTTTATTTCCTATTTTTTTCTGCTTCACATAAGGTTTTACAAAATCAGAATAATGAGGGGAAGACTAGCTAATATGAAAAGTAGGAGCTGTTTAAGGGAAGTAGATATTAAAATCACTTGTGAGAATGGAGGAGAAGATGGAGAGAGAAAAAGAAAAACTGAAGGAAACCAAAAGGTTGTCAAGATAAAGAACTACCTGGCCACCTGTTAGAGAAATTCATGATGCTTAAGTGAACAGCTCCCAGCCAAAAAGTCAGAGCTGTGGAAACATCAGTTAAACCATTCATGGTTATGGTCATTTTAGGTGGAAATTTTTCAGAATATTAATGCCTTGGCATTAGGATTAGAATGTCTTCAGATGTGATTCAAAACTTAAATTAAAACTTCAAATTAACAGCTGTTTGGAATATGCCCAGACTTAAATACAGCTGTGTATTTGCTACCTAAATCTCACTCAGCATTGATATCAGCAAACAACTATTAAGTGACTTAGCAGTTTTTTTAGGATGCTTCGAATCATTTGCTAGCTCTTTTGTAGAAACCTTAAACTGTAAAGAACCATAAATGTAAAGTACTAAAACAATGTCAGGGACGTCCTGAACTAAATTGCTTCAAAATTTAAATTCCTTAGCAATCCCATCCTGGATTAAATAGGATAGAGACTGATGTGAAAGAGAATCAGGAACTGGTTTTTGAAGATAGGAATTTGGTTTCCTAATAATTCTGCCACATATATCACTACTTAGAATTTTAATTCACTATTCAGTTTTAATTTTGAAATCTATAACAGAAGCACACTATTAGAAGCAGAAGGAAGGAACAAAAATATTTAAAATTTTAGAAAATCATTCCTTTGAAAAGGAATCTTAAAGGAACTTAGTCTAGTTATCTTGGAAAGAAGTCATAGGAAAAGCTTTTTTAAAAAGTCTTCCAAACAAATGAAGGAGTAATGTATGAGTGTGTTTTTCTATTCTAAGAGGACAAGACAAGAGGGAGTAAAGGAGGTCGAGTTTAGTTTAGATGTATATTATTCAGGAGCTTCTTAACAGTGAGAATTGTAAAACATTGGCACATATTACTAAATAAATTGTTCCAAAAAATTACCATCTTCTTGGGTTGGTTTGTACGTAATTTTACGTCATTGTAAAGGATCAAAGGACCTTTGAATTCAGTTTCATGAAGCAGTGAGTGATTCATTGTGTGGCCTGAAACTGCTACGAAATAAGACAGAAATAAGAAAAATATCCCGTTTGCCTGGTATTCTTTGAGTAAAAGATAAATAACAGCTGGAAATACTTGTTTTATTTTCTTCCTAGGCCTTGTAAGTTGGGTAATGAATTAAAAGATTTTACAAATATCTGATTTTAGACCTGGATACTTAGGCTAAGAAGAAACAAAAAACCTAATTATGTTTTCTTATTTCAGATTCCAACTTGGATTTGATCTTGGGGAAAATAGTTGGGCCAGGGCAGATTAAATAGAACTATATAGGATAAGTAGCCCCACCCAAGGCAGAACAATACTATCTTTAGCCAACAGTAAGATAGTTAAAAAATAGGCAAATTTTTATGTCCAGCATAGAGTTAAAATGTTAATAATGTCTCATTGCATGAAAGGAAGATACACATGCACACATAAACATGCATGTACACATGGAGATGTGTGTGTATATATGTATATATATATATACACATACACATAGATATACATATGTATGTGAATACATACGTGTACCCACACATACCCCATTCTCAGAAAAGTGATAAAATTATATCAGTATATATGGATGTATCACCTTGAGAAAAAGATAATTGGAGGTGGTATTTGTGTCCCTTTATGAGTCTTATCCTATATATATTGACTAAAGCTTATCATCTAGGAGTTCATGCTGTATTTATTGCCTTAGCATTACATCTTAGACACCAGTTAGTCCTTGTTTTCTTACATGATACACTAACAAATATCTAAAGCAGTGATTCCCAGTTTTTTTGAGTTTGAGGACTCCTTTTTAACATTTAGATATTTTGGGGAATCTCCAGTACTTTTTAATATCATCTATTGATTAAAAAAAAAAGCACATGATAATAAAAAATACTCTGGATTCAGTATTATTTTTAAATGAAGTAGTATTTTATCAGTAATGATTAGCACCTATATATATTTGAAAATAGCTACACATTCATGGGAGATATAATTTATTCAGTCCACAGAAGGTCACTTTGCATGTTTATTATTTGAAGTCATGCTGTATATAAATTGTTGGAGCTAAAGAAAGAGCCAAATGACAGTTCTTGGTTTACACATGGATTCATGAACCCATTTCAGTAGTTCCATGACCACAGGAGTACTAATCAGAGGTTAGAGACCACTGATGTAATAGTGGATGTGATGAAACTGAAAGAAGTTATTTAGCTACAGAGTAAAATTGATGATACTTGAACTTCTCTGTTAAAGAGTTTAATTCTGTGAAATTTATTCTGGTTTTGTTTTGTTATTTGATTCCATGTAGATTGGGAAAAAGAGCACCCTGAGGAAAATCAAACAGAAAGTATGTTTTTAATACAGAAAGAAGAAAAACCTACAGCAGAAACAGCAGTTTACCATTTTGAAAATGGAAATAGTCAGAAGTCAGACGGAGGAGAAGAAGAAGAAGAAGCAGAAGCAGAAAGACTAAAGAAAGAGATGTTACTTGCCAAATTGAATGAAATTGACAGAGAAATACAAAGTTCCCTGAACTTAAGAAATTCACACTCGCAATTAATCTCTCCAGAGAAAAAATCCCAAAGTTTCAGGTTCTTAGAATCCACTGAGAGGGTATTTAATGGGTTTCTTAACCAAGATTGCAGTTATACATGCACAAATAATGACAACCAGAAAAAAAGAAGTTTTTGGAGCCCAACCTCCACCACTGATTTCACATTTGGTAGTTACGTGCCTTCTTTTGGGAAAACATCAGCAAGGTCAAGTCTGTTTAGTCAAAAAAGTGGTTTTGAAGATTTGCCAAGAAGCACTAAAGATAGTGGAGATTTAAGTACAAAAAAGGAGAAAAAAACTACTCTCATGGAGCAATTATTTGGTGCCAGTGCCAGCAGCACCATTTCCAGTAAAAATAGTGCCTCAAGTCCTCTGACTAATAGCAAAGGGGACTTTGACCCTCTAAATGTGCTCCCCAAAGATAAAGGCAGCAGAGGCAAAGGACAAGATGAAGACGATGACTTTTTCCTCAGTGAAGAGAGAAGTTTTAACCCAAATAGGCACCGGCTAAAACACACAAACAATCGACCAGCAGTAAAGGCAGTTGATTCTTTGGAAGATGAAATTGAAGAAGTAGTACTGAGATGACTATACATATTTTTCCAATTGTAAATATTATTAAAACACCTAAATACAGTATTTATTATAAAGAATTTAGACATTTTTCAGATGTTCAAAAGTTCCTTATGTAGGAATTATTTTAATAGTCAAATAACAATGGAAATAGTTAACTAAAGCAAAAGTAGTTTACATAATATAATTTGCCAAGAGAATGAAGATTATTTTGAATGAAATAGGCTTAAAGCTTTCTTTCTTGGTTTTTCCTTTTTTTTTCCTTACTTGTAGAACCAGCTTAAGATTTGTCTTAAACCAGCTGAGGTTTTATGCCTTTGAAGACTTCATTCACCTTTCCAAGTTCCACTTTGTTAGCCTTCTACCATATTGACATCTGTCATCATCATAAAACTGAACATAATCAGTTTTCATTTATGAAAGAGATCTATCAGTAGTGAAAGGAGTCCTTTTACAGACCAGACTAGGTGATGTGGCTCCTGAACAACTCTTTGTCAGGATTCCCACGTTGGGGTAGAGATAAGCAAAGCTGCTTCAATAAATAGGGGCAACGTCAGGATGCCCAGTGTCCAGTAACCTGACCTGTCAGGTAACCTCAGCCCTTGAGTTGTCTTTTCCCCATCTATGATAACAGAGCAGCAGAGTGAATACTTAACTTTTTGCAGTCCACCTGTTTACCTGCATTAGTGCCTATGTGTAATCAAAAGTTAATGAATAACTTTCTGAAGAACATATACTAATTCTCCTTCATAAAGCTAGATGAAAAGAGTTGAACGAAACTTTTTCTTTTTTCCAGAAGAATCTTTGTAAGCCCTTTAACTATGTTTACTAATATCAGTTTTAATTAGGAAAGAGTTTCTTCAACAGGTCCACTATCTGGTTTTTCTCCATGGTTTTCTCCAGCTAGGGTTGCCCACTAGTGTACCACAGATCAGTTCAAATGTGTGAACTGGAAGTAGAAAAAAAAAATACTGGGAGAGAAAGCATGTAGGCCCCAACCCACATGAGCCTTGTAATGGTAGAGCTTCACCCTGATTAGGAAATGAGTTTACTTAGGGAAAAAAGTTTACTTAGGGAAGGGTACTTTTGTACCCTCACCACGTATATGCCTCAAGATTATGGATTGGTAAATAATAGTGATGTTTAACACATTGAGGTCAAGAGTTTTGAACTCCTTTTTTAGGAAAAGGCTTTTATAGCCTAAGATACTGATCTTAATTCCCCACATTCATTTCAGACTTAACTTTGGTTTTCATTATGATTTTAGAATAATGTATATCACCAAATATTTTAAAAGCTGCTTCAGAATCTCAGTGATGGAGAAATATTTTTAAGTAACACAGCCCTAGTCAGCTTTTTGTGAGGTGTCATTGCCTTTGATTAAGAAATACTAATAATGCTGGAATTCCAGAAATTGATGATATCACATATTGATTAGGACATATTTCATAAATTTCTGAAAGAGATATACTGCAGAGAAAGTTTATGACAATTTAAAACTATTGGAATCATTTCCCCCCTTCATATGCAAGAGTTTTACATTTATTAGATTTAATGCAGGAATTAGCCACAATAAATTGACCTAAAGACTCTCTCCATTCATTTCCTCATGCAAATCTGATTGCTATGGCTTGTCTTAACACAGCTCCTGAAGACTTCTGCAACCATACTGATTGTAAATCCCTGGCAGATGCAGACAGAGGCAAGGTCAGAAGATATTTCACTGTGTAAACAACTCATTGCTGCCACAACCTGAAAGACTTGTATGTAGCACAGTCCCTTAATTTCTTCCCACTAGTATACTCTTTGAACAGGTGCGAGATTTTATACCTAGTCTTTTCATTAAAACTACTCCAGGCCAGCTCTGAGGACAGTCCCTCCAGCAAAAACACTATCATTAGACCAAGAAAGACTGCCAGCAGAAATGTCTCCCCAGTAATAGAGATGTGCAGCTTAGTTTTGGCAGGCACAGTGATGTTTCCACTTTAACCTAGTGTCTACTTTATATTACTAAATGTTTTCTGTATAATGTAATTTTTGATGCATTATTGGTTTAAAGTGAAATAGCCAAATAAAATACATTGAAAATCAGAATATATAAATGATAGGTGAAGATCTAAATGCAATTCATTTATAGCAAAAAAAAAAAAAAGATAACATGTGTATGTTATTATACCTACAGGCATGTACATTTCTTGACTTATTCAATGAAAAATATTATCAACTCAGAGTTATGTTTCCATAGTAATGTAGTTTTGAAGTTTTAACGTGATGTTCGAGTTCTGAACCTAATCAAATGGACACTAAAGGGACAGTATTAATATAATGTTGTCTTGTACCTCTGAGTTAGTAAGCAGCTGCTTTTTAAGACAGTGACTCTGAGTCGATTTGGGCAAGAGATATCTTTTTTAGATTATAGTTACAAACCAACCACTGTAATTGACCATCAGCAGAAGTGTCCTGTATATACAGTAACTATATTCATGTTTTTTGGATTTAACAGAAAAGAAATACAAATCTAGGATGAGGAATGAGGAAAAAATGGTGTGGCAAGGAATGAGTAAAGACTCAAGAATTACATGTTATGACAAATGATTTATTCCATCAATATTATTGATGAGTTTGTTTATACAAGTTTGATTTCCAATAACGTGAATTCTAAGGGGCATTGAATTGTGATATTTATTTTGGAATCTGTACAATACCTCTTCAGTTGGTTTGACAAGATTTAACTTATAACTCTCTAATATATATTCTCCCTATCATCTTATAAAAGGTAATCCTCATATTAAAAATGGGCAAAAATAGCACTGACCTACATTAAACAGTACTCACTTTTTTAATAAAGAGACATTGATGTCTAACAGATAAACATTTAATATGTTACAAATCATTTTTAACATTTGTAAAACAATTACTATTGTAATACAGTTCTGGTATCCAATGATTTTAATTATATTTATTATGTAACGTTAATTTTGTGGATAGCTGCTAATTTTTCTGCCCAAATGTTCTAATTATAATATTGTTTAGTTTTTAAGATTTTTTTAAGAGTTTGAGTAAAAATTTTATATTTAGATCATTATTGTGTAAGTAGTTTTTTACTTATATAATGTTTTCTTACTGTAACAGTTTGCAAAGACAGCAGAATTATTTAAATTAACCCTAAAATTTAATTTTTGGTTTTAAAAAGGAAAATATTAAGCCATTAAGAATCAGATAGAAAAATTTAAAGAACAGACTTTCTCTTATGAGCAGACCTGTTGAGAAATGGCAAGTCAGCCCCTTCTCTATGTATCAGTGTTTTTTTTTGTTTTTTCATGCTCTGAACTCCAATTCCTAAATTAAAAGAATATTATGATCCCTTATTTAAATAAGGGATTACACGGAAAATATACTGTAGAACCAGAAGCCATAGGGTTAATTTTTCTTGTAATTTTTCATTTTTTTTTTTTTTGCTTGAGAGAATTTTGTAATTCAGATAGAAGGATTTGCCCAGACTCAGGTTAGACCATATGCTAGTCTTATCAGATAATTGTACTTTTAATTAATCCTGTCACCCTAAAGAGCTATCTTAATAGCCCATATGGCTTTGAATAGCAAAGAATGATGACTAAAGTAATTCATGAAATAAAAACAAACATTTCATGCCATTTTACCTATACCCCTGACTTTTCTGATTACCACCCCTTTTCCTACTCCTTTTCATCATCTACATTTTTTTTTAAAGGTTTTAGTGCTTGATTTGGTCATACTGCCTGTTCCACAGAGGTGAGGAAACCTTAGGTTACTGTGGGAGAGAGGACTCTTCTAAAGAGTGACTTGTATGGAATAAGAACCTACATATCCATCCAATCACAACTATCTTAGAAAGTGGTAGGAGGGAGTCTGTGAGCCCCACCTTTTTTTGTAGTCACAAAGCCCCTGACTCAGTGTTTTCAAGGAGTTTATCTGATTTGTTAGGCCAACAAAAGATCGGAAAGTGAAAACGGAGGTTGGAGGGACAGGAAAACAATAGGACTGACAGACATCAAACCAGAACTGCACAATACAACAATTGTTCATAACAGTATTTATCAAGAAAGAGTTAAATTTCAGCATGTTTGACATCCTTTGTGGAAGCATTCGAAGTGTCCAATGGAAAGAGCACTGGTGTTGGAATCCTGAGACCTGCATTTATACCTCACATAAATGCTGACTGACTGTGACCCAGGGCAAGACAATCCACAAACATTTATTACAAACTTAGTTACATACCAAGCACTGTGCTAGGCCCTGAAGAGAAAGTCATAGAATCTCTTAAAATTGATCTCTTCTGTGCTCCCTCTGTAAAAAATGGAGCTAATCACAGCATCATTATTAAGCACCTAGTCTGTGCCAGGTAAAAGGCTGAATGGTGTAGTAAATAGAGAACTAGTTTCTGACTCTGGGTGACCTGGGTTCACAATCTACCTCCCACTCATTGTGAGATCTCGAGCAAGTCTCTTAGATTCTTATTGCCCCAGGCAATTCCTGATGATTATAAATTGCATAATATTTGCTGATCTGTACTTTTAGAGAAAGTTTCTTCACTGGGGTTTCCCTGTGCCACTGAAATCACTGCTGGTTAGGCCAAAAAAAACTTGTTTATATCATTCTTTTGTTTGGCTTTTCACCATCCTCTCAGCCACCCCTGCCAGGTCATTGGCCCAATACCAGAAGAGGAAAATACCCAGAAAGGAAATTCTTTCCCACCCCAAAGTTTTGTTTCATTCTTTGGAAATGATAATTAAATAAGCAGTACTTTAATTTCTATGAAGGGTATTGACAATCTACCTATCTAAGCCAAAGTCCATTTCCATTACTACTCACTGCTTCTTCAGGCTGTCCATTCTGCCCCTTTCCCTTCTGTTGTGCTCTCTGAAACTTGTTCTATTGTTAACAAACTGCCCTTCAAATTGGACTGGTTCCTCTCAAGTAATCTTCCAGTTCCCTGTGTTCTCTGTCTGAAGAAACCGAATGTATGGCCACCCCCTCTAGTCCTGGAAGTACCTTCACTCATGCCCCCTGACATCCTTAAACAAAAGGAAAAATAGGCATGCCTTTTGCTCTTCACTGCCTCTTCCAGATTCTCTCCCTAAAAATATCACTGAAATCTTTTTGAGGTTCATTCAGTCCAGATAACATCTGTTCCAGATCCTGGCAGCTGCCCTTTACTAGAACCTAAAGTTCTTCCTCTTTCTCAAGGAGTTAAGTATCTAATTCATAGTCTTAACTCCACCCCAAACCCTGCCTTTATACTTGGGGAATTCAATGGACAGGATAATGTCTCCTCATATACCCTTGGTTTCCAGTTAATCAGCATCCTCAGCTCCCATGATCTGCATCTTCGTGTCATCTCAGCCATATACAGGGATGCCCATACCCCTGATTTCATCATCACTCACAAGTGCTCTATCTCCACTATCCATAATTCATATTTCTTTGACCACCTTGCTCTGGCCTCACTTTGATTCCTTCAAAATCTCTACTCTTCAGTTAACTAATTCAATTTTATGCTGACCTCTGTGCTTGAATCCTTTACTCTGCCATTGTACTGCTACTGCTTTCCAAGGCTCAACCCTAGATAGCCCCCACCATCAGCCTTCTCTACTCTAACCAGCAGTCAAATGCTGCTAGAGAAAGTCATACAAATGTTCTGACTGGGTCCAATACAAATTTATTAGCATAGAACTGTACCCCTCCATAAAAACAGACCATTTTTCATAAATATACTGTTCTTCCCAGATCTCTCTAGACATCATCTTCTGTGCTCTCCTCCTTTGTTCTACTCTAGTTCTGGTTCCAGGCAAGATACAGCAAGAGCTCACCTTTGAGAGCACAATTATCATTGAAGTGGAATCTAAGGTTTTGATGGGAGGAGAGATGTCACAGGATGAAAATAATGGCCACATTGCAGGTAACATGGCATGTATATGGCCAGGTCAAACTCCTGGAAAAAGTTGTCTACTTTTAGGGCTTCTAATTTCTCTCCTCTCACTTCTCAACCCTTTACATTTTGGCTTCTGAGATCTCATCATTCAAATGAATCTGCTCTCCTCAAGGTTACCAGTGATGTCTTACTTGCTAAATTTGATAGTCTTCCTTATCCTATACCAATGCAGCATTTGACCCTATTGATGAGCCCCTTCTAGATATTCTCTCCTCCTCTAGTTTTTGTAACAGTATTTTCTTCTGGCTCTTCTGTCTGTCTGGATACTCCTCTGGCTCCTTTATAGATTCATCATTCGTGTTCCTTCCCCTCTCCCTCTACCCCCAGGCATGGCTATACTGCAAGGTTCTCTTCTGGACCCTCTTGCTATAAACTTGGTGATCTTACCACCTTTCATATATTCAGCTATCATATCTATCCAGACACCTCCAAAATAAGATCCTAGTTTCCCCCCTGAACTCCAGTCTAGGACCACCAGATGCCTATTCTATATCTTCATCTGGATGCCCAACAAGCACTTTTAACTCAATAGATTTTAAAGAGAACTCATTATATTATCTCACTTCCTCCTAATAAGGGCCATCACTATTGTTCTAATCCCAGTTTCTCAACCTCTACATTATCCTTGACTCTTCAGGCTCTTCTATTTAGGTACCAAGTCTCATGTATTCTACTTCCAGAAGATCTCTCCCATATATCCCCATCATCCCACTTGCACTTGTATCACTTGTTCAGGTCCTTGTCATCTCACACTTATGCACTGGAATAGGCTCCTAATTGGTCTCCCTGCAACCAGTCATTCCCATCTCCAGTACTTCCCCCACGCAGCTTCTATAAAACACAGATCTGATGAAGTGACTCCCAGATCACAGTCAATGACTCCATCTTGCTTCCAGAGTAAGACACAAATTCCCTTTTAACTTTTAAAGAACCTCAAAATCTGGGTCCAGTCTATCTTTCTAGGCTTATACGTTATTCTTCATGAGCTCTACAAGCCAACAACCCTGGCCTGTTTACTGTTCTTAATAAAAAAAAAATCAATGAATAATTATTAAGTGTTTACTAATGTGCCATGGACTGTGTTAAGTACTGGGAATACAAAGAAAAAAAATAGTCCCTGTCCTTCACAATTTACAGTCTAATAAAGAATATACCATCTATATAAATCAGTATGTGAAAAATAAATATTGAATAGATGGGAAATTCTGTCTCTCCTCTCTGCACCTTGACAGAGGCTATCTCTCATCCCTAGAATGCCTTCCAAACTCACCTTCACCTCACGGAATATCTGGTTTCCTTTAAGCTTAGCTCAAGTCCCATTTCTATGGGAAGTTTATTCTGCTTCCATCAATTACTAATATCCTCCCCTTCCAGAAATTATTGGACATTTTTAAATTTAAAAATTAATTAAATTTAATTTAAAAATTAAATATTTAAAATATCTTTCCCCCATTCAATTTTTTTTTAATTTTAAAAATATTTGTTTATTGACCTTTTTTTAAATTTTGAGTTTGAAATTCTCTGCCTCCCTTAAGCCCCTTTCCCAACCATTGAGAAGTCAAGCAGTGTGATATCCATTATACATGTTAAGGGGATGCAAAACACATTTCCATATCAGCCATATTGCCACATGTGGACTTCCAGGTCTTTGAGTGCGGCCTTTTGACTGAGTCTAACTTTTACAGAACATAGTCTTTTATTAAAGGTAAAGTTTGGATTCAGTCAAAGGGTCTTTCTTGAGGATCTAGAAGACCACATGTGGCCTCGAGGCTGCAGGTTCCCCACCCTTGGTTTAGGTCTACTTTCTCTCACACTGCTTTTCAGTTTTCCCAATAGTTTTTGTGAAACAGTGACTTGTTCTGAAAGCTTGGATCTTTTGGTTTATCAAATATGAGATTACTGTGCTCATTTACATCTGCGTAATGTGTACCTAATCTGTCACACTGATACACCATTCTATTTCTTATCCAATACTATATTGTTCTGATGATTACCACTGTGAAGTACAGTTTGGAATCTGGAGCTGCTGGGCCTCCTACCTTCATTTTTTCTATATTGATTTCCTTGATATTTCTGATTTTTTGTTCTTCCAGATACCTTTTATTATTTTTTCTATCTCTATAATTCTTTGGACTTTGGTAATACACTGTATAGGTAAGATAATTTAGGCAGAATTGTCCATATTATTATATTGGTTTAGCCTCCCTATGAGCAATTAATATTTCTCAAGTTGTTTAGCTCTATCTTTATTTGTGTGAGAAGTGGTTTGGAACTGTGTTCATATAGTTCTTCGTACATCTTGACAGGCAGATTCCTAAGTATGTCTATAGTGATTTTAAATGGCATTTCTCTTTCTATCTCTTCCTGCTGGGCTTTTATTGGTAATATACAGAAATGCTGATGATTTATTTGGATTTATTTGATATCTTGCAATTTTGCTAAAGTTGCTAATTCAACTATTTTTTAATTGGTTCTCTGAGGTTCTCTAAGTACACCATCACATTATCTGCGAAGGGTGACAGTTTTGTTTTCTTGTTTCCTATTCTTATTTTTTGAATTTCTTTTTCTCATCTTATTGTTAAAGCTAGCATTTCAAGTACAATATTGAATAATATGGGTATATTGGACATTCTTTGCTTCACCCTGATCTTATTGAGAAGGCTTCAAGTTTACTCCTGTTATAGATAATACTTGCTTTTGGTTTTAGATACTACTAATCCATTTAAGAAAAGTTCCATTTATTATTATGCTTTCTAATGTTTTTAATAGGTACAGGTGTTGAAATTTGTTAGAATATTTTTCTGTATCTATTGATATAGATATGGTTTTATTGTGGTTTTTGTTATTAATTATACTTATATCAATTATATGTATGTATATTTATATATACATATTATATCAGTTATGCCTGTAGTTCTCTTAATATTGAACCAGCCCTGCATTCCTAGTATAAATCCTACCTGGTCATAGTATATGATCTTTGTAATATATTGCTACAATTTCCTTGTTAGTGTTTTATTTAAATTTTTGGCATCGCCATTCATTAGGAAAATTAGTTTTATTTCTTTGCTGTTGCTCTCCCTAGTTTAGGTATCAAAACTGTATGTGTGTCATAGAAGGAATTTGACATTTTTTACCTATTTTTTCCAAGTAGTTTATGTAGTATTGGAATTAATTGTTCCTCAAATGTTTGGTAGAATTTGCTTATAAATCCATCTGGTTCTGGGGATTTTTTCCTTAGGGAATTCATTGGTGACCTGTTGAATTTCTTTTTCTAAAATAGGATTTTTTAGGAATTCCATTTCCTCTTCTGTTAATCTGGGCAATTTATATTTTTGTAAATATTCATCCATTTCATTTAGATTGTCAGTTTTACTTGCATATAATTGGGAAAAATATCTCCTAATAATTGCTTTAATTTCATCTTCACTGGTGGTGCAGTCACTCTTTTCATTTTTGATACTGGTATTGGTTTTCTTCTTTTTTTAATCAAGTAAACCTTTTTATATAAAACAAGCTTCTATTTTTATTTACTAGCTCAGTTTTTTTTAATTTTCAATATTATTAATCTCTTCTTTCAGTTTTTATGATTTCTATTTTGGTGTTTGGGGGATTTTTATTTTGTTCATTTTCTAGTTTGTTTTTTTTTTTTAACTTGCTTTCCTAGTTCATTGAACTGCTCTTTCTTTGATTTATGTAAATATTTAGAGATATATATTTTCCCTTAAGTATTACTTTGACTATATCCCACAAATTTTGGTATGTTTTCTCATTGTTGCCATTAATGGAATAATTGTTTTCTATAATTTCTTCTTTGACCCATTCATTCTTTAGAATTGGATTATTTAGTTTCCAGTTAATTTTTAATCTATTCTTTCATGGACTTTTATTGAATGTAATTCTATTGTAGTATGGTCTAAAAAGGTGCATTTAATATTTCCACTTTTCTGCATTTGGTTGTGGAGTTTTTATGCCCTGATACATGCTCAGTTTTTGTGAAGGTACCAAATACAGCTGAGAAAAAGGTATGCTCCTTTCTATTCCCATTCAGTTTTCTCTAGAGGTCTATCATTATTTATTTTTTTCTGAAATTGTATTCATCTCTGTAACTTATTTCTTACTCATTTTATGGTTAGCTTTATCTAGTTCTGATGGGTAAATTGAAGTCCCCCCCAGTATAGTTTTATTGTCTATTTCTTCCTGTAGTTTATTTAACTTTTCCTTTAAGGATTTAGATGCTATGCTGTTTGGACAGCTAGGTGGCTCAGTGGATAGAACACTGGTCCTGGAGTCAAGAAAACTTGAGTTCAGATTTGGTCTCAGTCACTTACTAGCTGTGTGACCCTGGGCAAGTCACTTAACCCTGTTTGCCTCAGTTTCTTCATCTATAAAATGAGCTGAAGATGGAAATGGCAAACCACTCCAGTATCTTTGCCATGAAAACCCCAAATGTGGTCATGAAGAGTTGGATATGACTGAAATGAATGAACCACAACAACAGTGCATATATTTTTAATACTGATAGTATTTCATTTTTTTAGCAAGATAGAATTTCCTTGCATATCTCTTATTAGATCTAATTTTGTTTTTGCTTTGTATAAGATCGTAATTGCTACCACTTTCTTTTTTTACTTCAGCTAAAGCATAATAGATTTTGTTCTAGCCTCTTACTTTAACTCATTTCTTTCTGCTTCCAGTGTGTTTCTTGTAAATAACGTAAATTCTGGTTTCTAACCCATTCCTCTCTCTGCTTCCATTTTGTGGTTATGTTCATGTCATTCACATACACAATTATGATTGTTAACTGTATTTCCCTCCATTATATTTTCTTCTTTTCTTTCTCTTTTTTTTTAATATCTTGTCCTTCCTCAAGTCTTCATTTCTCTTGCAAGCACTTCTCTCCACCCCAGAATTGCTACCTGGAACTGGGTAATGGAGAATGCAGTTGCCAAAAGTCACCTGGCCCTGCATCCAGTGCTAGCACAGGGGTCCCCTGTAATCTCTTTATGACTAGGTATTTAGTTCCCTTAACATCTCTGGGTGGTGAAAGCTCCAGCTGAAGCTACCACCTCTACCTCCAAGGTTCATAGCTGGTGTCACTGCCATGCCACACTGTCTGCCCACCCCTCCTCCAGGGCCCCAGACCTCTCCTTCTGATCTAAGTTGTCCTGGACTGGAAAAAATGTCTCACTCTGACCTTTTGTGGGTTATGTCACTTTAGAATTTGATTCGAAGTGATATTTTAAAGTTGTTTAGAAGGAAATGTTGGGAGAACCATGCTAGAATGTGCCTTTTACTGGGCCATATTGGCCCTGTCCTTCCATAAGTTATTTTGTATATATTTTGTGCCTCCCCCAATAAAACTTAAGCACCTTGAGGGTGGACATTGTTTCTTTTTTACATCCCCAAGATCTGGCACAGAGCAGTGACTTAAATATTTTTTCAATGAATACCGGATGTCAGTTAAGTATCACTGATGAGCCACAGTGGTCTAACAGAAAGGTTCTATTCCCAGTTTAGCTACTAGCTAGCTATGTGAGTTTGAGCAAGCCATTTAACCTCTGTGGGCCTCTGTTTTTGTAGCAGTAAAATGAGGGGGGTTTGATTTAGATTAGATTTAAGGTTCTTTCTACCTTTACAAGTCTACCTTTACAAGCTTATGTAATAAGCTGGGGGCAGAAGGGAGAGGGAGATGTTCAGGTCACAGGTATGTGATTAAATGCACATCGTCAGATTTGAACTAGCTTATAATTTGGTATCTTTACTGTTTAAACTTTAGAAACTATAACAGGTTCAACTGTTTTTGTAGTCTCTTGAAGATTATATTCATGTATAAAAAAGCACCTTTTCCCTAAAAGTATGTTTGCCTGAAATTAAGAGAGCTTTTGAAATAATTTATTGTAAGTTACCTTAGGAGAAAGGGCAGATGATTTCTTTATGTTACTTTTCATCTCATAAAGGTTGACTATGTGATTGGATAAAACTTGAAAGTAAACTTAAAATAAACACCACATCACTGATATCCAGATGACTGCTGATTTGCACCTGCTTACTGCCCACGGGAATTTGTAGTGGAGGAGGCCTCAAAAGAAATTTAGTAACAACATCAAGGGAGGAGGAACATATGTCTAAACTTGTTAAGCCATGCATAGAGTCACAATTCACTTTGTTTTAGCCTCAAACCTGAAATGTACATTGTTCTGGCAGATGTACACATGAGTTGTTTGCTTTTATTAGGGATGTATACCAACGTGTAGTGTCTGGAAAACTGTTTCATGTGTGCATAATATAAAGAATCATTCATTTGTTCTTTCAGCAAGTAGGTATGATACACCTACCATGTACAAAGCATTATGCTGTATGCTTAGGAGGATGCAAGAATAAAGACCACTCTCTGAGTTCAACCTAACTTGCAACCTAGTTTGAATTACAAGATTTGCATAGATAAACATAATATCAATTAGAATATAATAATTATATGTCACTCAATAAACATTTATTTTGTACCAGGCACTGTGCTCGGTGCTGGAGATTGACACAAATCTAACAGTTCCTGCTCACAGGAAGTTTAAATTCTAACAAGAAAGTCAACATGCACACTTATAGGTATATGTAGGATACATACAAAACAGATACAAGGTAACCTGTTGGCAGAGGTGCTTGTTCAGAACATTATACTTGAGCTGAGTCTTGAAGAAAGCCAGGGGTTCCAAGAAGATAGAGTTTATAACCACCACCACCGTCCTACCACCTCTATGATCGAAATTATACTTAATATGTGAGTTCCTCATCCCAGCAAACAAACTGAGTAAAACTTAAAACAGAATTACACTAAGACCATTTTAGGGAGCATAGAGTGTAAGTAGAATACAGTACCATACAATAAGGCACTCCGAATGCATAGACTCTAAAGCAGACTCATCTAGTACAATCGTTTCATCTAGATGAGGCAACTGAGGCCCAAGGAAATGACTTGTTAAGTGCCAGAGTTGGCATCACAAACTCAAGTTCTCTGATTCTAAATCTAGTGTTTCTACCCAGTGTGCTACAGGTGCACTTTAAACCATGTGCTGGTAAACATTTGTTCAACAACCAATTCTCAAAAGTGTGCCCAACGCATGTTTACGTTTAATTGGAATTCTTAATATTTTTTCATCACTTTCTTAAGACCAGACAATCAAGAAAACAATAGATCAAGTCCTGATTTATATCATTTGCTGGTTTCTGAGGTGTAAGTGCTCACACTGAAAATTTAACAATTGGCTCTCAGAAGCTAATCTGAGCTAGTGCCCACACATCCTTGAATCTTAAATGGAAGGAGATTTGCCTCTTGAACACTGTGGACTGTTTCCAGCTTCAACCAATAGTCACTGACATTATTCTGACAAACGTTAGGTGTGGTACTTAATTCTCAATAATGAATTAATTTTGAAAACTGAGGAGTGTTCTCACAGTTTTTTGTAAGACGTGTTTGTTAAACCTAGTATAAGTTGCGATTTCCTAAAGCATTGCTTTAGTGGTGATTTCCTAGCAAACCAACAATCTAATGGTCTGGCAGTGCATTAGGATTCAGGATGTAACTTTAAAATCTTCCTGGGCCAGCAGGAATGAAAAGGACTGTCCAGCTAACATGGTTAAAGGAAGCTCCTTTATTTCCCTGATTAACTGACCTGAATATCAAATGTCAGCATTCCTGCCCCATAGAGCTGAGCTATTTGCTGGCCAGCTATGTTGCTACCCTCGACACATATCAAAATGTTCTTTTTTAACCTAATATGGAGAAAACATCAACCTACCTGAGACTGTAAAGAGTTATCCAGACAGTGAGTTAATCATGCTCACTGAGGAACTCTGTTACTGGAGGAAATTACTAAACTCTGCTGAGTAGGCTTACTACTAATTCATGTTATATAATCTCAACCGGGCTCTCAGTGTAGCAGAGCAAACATTGTATTCCTCTCTGATTCACTATCCCACCGTCCACAGTAGCTATTTAAAACTTTATTACCCCTCAAGCCTCCTGCAGCATTCTGTCCCCCAACTCTCAGCCTGTTTTTTTCTTCTCCCATCTTTCTTTTTATGTGTTATCTTCCTTCATAAAAATATAGACTCCTTGAGGAGAAGGATGTCTTTCTTTCTGCTTGTATTTCTATCCCAGCACTTAGCACAGTGCCTGAACACAGTAAGTGCTTAATAAATTCTTGTTGCCTGACTGAGAATTAACTCTTATTTCATTGAAAAATTAAAACTATTCAAAAAGAACTCCTCCTTATCCCTTCTTCATTTCATATCACTCAGATGTCTTCCTCCATTATCTTCTTCACTCCGGTCTCAAATGAAGAGAGGGCCCTACTCCTTGCCAAGGCCAGTCTCTGTACATGCACCCTTGATCTCATTCCACTTCCACCTTTTTTATTCCCCCACTCTTTCATATTTCCCTTCATTCTATCCCTCCCTCCCCCTCTTCCCCCAGAATCTCAAACCTCTCCTCATCTACCGGTAATTTCTCTGCTGCCTACAAATATATCCACATCGCCCCATCCTTACAAAACCTCGCTTGATCCAACGCTAACTCACAGTTGGCTGTCCTATGTCTTCCCCTACTTTCTCAAAGTTGAGAAAGGCATCTACACTAGTTGCTTGTACTTAATTTCCGCTCACTTTCTCCTAAACCCTCTGCAATGTAACTCCCAACCTTACCATTCAGCTGAAACTATGCACTACAAAGTTATCAGTGATCTTTCTGTTGTCAAATGGAATGGCCTTTTCTCAATCTTCATCCTTTTGTTTTTAACCTCTCTGTAGTATTTGACATTGTTGATCACCTTATTCAGGATTCTCTTTCCTCTATAGGTTTGCATGATACAGTTCTCTCCTGCTTCTCCTCCTGTCTGACCAACTGCTGCTTCTCAGTCTCCTTTGCTGGTTCTTGTTCAATATCATGCCTTCTAACTGTGGTTGTCCCACAGTCCTCTGCCTGGGATCTCCTTGTCTTTTTCCTCTATACTATTTTATCTGATGATCTCATCCACTCCTGTGGATTCAATTATCACTTATATACAGATGATTCTCAGTTCTAGCTATCCAACTATAATCTCAGACTCAGCATACCCCAAACAGAACTCATTATCTTTCTCCATAAAACTTCTCCCTTTCCAAATCTTCCTCTTTCCTCTGAGGGCATCACCATCTATGCCCCAGGTGCCCAGACCAGCAGCCACACTGTCACCCCTGACTCCTTTCTCACATATCCAATCCATTACCAAATCTCCTTGTCCCTATCTTTACCATTATCTCTCATATGTGTCCCTCCTTCTCCACGCATATAGTCAGAATACTGAACCACTTTCATCTGAACTACTGCAAGAGCCTACTAATTGGTGGTCTTGTCTCAAATTTCTCCCAAATCCAATCCAAATCCACCAAAATGATGCAACCAAAATAATTTTACTAAAATGGAGGTCATGTCACACACACCTTCCCCGCTCCTACATTAATGAGCTCCAGTGAATCCCTATTATCTCTCAGAACAAATACAATGGCCTTTGTTTGGAATTTAAAGCTCTTTATAACTTGGTGTCTTCCTACCTTTCCCAACCTCTTCCAGACTCCCCTGCATCCAAAATTAGTACAGTCACAAGGTGAGGGCAGGATATCATAAAAGGAGATGCTGTTTCTCTCTCTCATTTTTTTTTTTTAGCATTTTATTTTCTCTTAGTTACATGCAAAACATTTAATATTCATTTTCTGAAATCTTGAGTTTCAAATTCTCTCCCTTCCATCCCCTTCCCAGAGATGGTAAGCAATTTAATATAGGTTATACATGTGTAATCATGCAAAACATTTCCATATTAGTCATGCTGTAAAAGAAAACACAGACCAACTCCCCCACACACAAAAACAATGAAAATGAAAAATAGTATGCTTTGATCTACATTCAGATTCCATCAGTTCTTTCTTTGAAGGTGGATAGCATTTTTGATCGTGAGTCCTTTGGAATTGTCTTGCCTCCTAGTATTGCTGAGAAGAGCTAAGTCATTCACTGTTGATCATCATACAATATTGCTGTTAACAGTGTTCCAGTTCTGCTCAATTCACTTTGCATCAGTTTTATGTAAATCTTTCTGGGTTTTTCTGAAAACCTCTTGCTTATCATTTCTTATAGAACAATAGTATTCCATCCTAATCACATACCACAAAAAAGTAGATGTTCTCAAGGTTACACTCACCTAGGTAATGTCATTGAGTTCTAGACTGCCTTCAGGAATCTAGATTGCCAGTTATTTTATTGTCTGAGAGGTTCAGCTTCCTGAGATGGGTATTACATGTGACTCTTGGCCAGGTGAGTTAGGTCTCTCTTGGATAGCAGAATGGAAGTTCAGGGCTTACCAGGGAATTCTGTAGGCTGTTGAGCAGATACTCTAGCTGCCCCGATAGATGAAAATGGCATATAGAGATTTCTTTGAGGTGTCTCAACTACCCCAAGTTGACAGCTATGTACTCAAAGTTGACCTTTAATGCAGACTTCAGCCATCACTATTCATCTTCTTTAATAGGCAGTTTCAGGATCCACTTGTTTGGGAACCTGGCAGTCTGTAGCATTAGCCACCTAGATTCCATCAGGTCCATGATGCTATATCCCAGGTTTGCCTTGCAAAGCAGCAAAGGATCCAAAAGGGCCAGAAACTCTGCACTGACCAGAAAAGGGAGTTCCATAGTGAGACATCCTTCAGGTTGGTTGCAGAGGGTTGTTGACATTGTCATGTAGTGCTGCATTTAGAAAATCCCGTGACTAGAACCTCTCCACTAGGAGATCTACATGAGTATAGTTGTGGAGGGAGATGCTTCCACATCTTGGCTCTTTTAATTAGTTGTGTCCTGCTATAGGAGGATATAGGTTTGGACCAAGATTACTGAGTTGGCCCCAAGGACATCCAAGTTCCAATGAAAATCCTTATCAGACAATCCTCAATATCCCATAGACTTCTCCCTGAGAGTTTCTGGGTACCATAGTTCTTTATATGGCTTCTTTCTGCTCGATTCATTACATGGGATGGTCCAGTAGTAGTTTTGACCCCTAGAAAGAATAGGGAGACTGTGTTGATACATCAGCAGTAGCTTCTTGACTTTGATATCTGAATAGGGCCATAGTTTTGCCATCTTACAAGACACCTTGAACAGCTATGACTCAGCCACACTGTCCTACTTACTCTAACATTGCATTCCATCTCCTGTCTCAGGGAACTGATCCTTCCTCACAAAAGGCTTACTTTCTAATAGGGAAGATAAGAAGAAACATATATAAATATATAGAACAAATAAAAGAAAATATGTGTAAATATGTACAAAGGAGTTAAATAAAAGATCATTTGAGAGAAAAGGCACTAGTAACTAAGGGGAATACCCAGGTTGCTATAATAGAATAGATATTAATATAGGTAAATCTGCATTTATAATCTGTTTCATGCATTGTGCTGGGTGCAAGTAGGCTGTAGCAAATTTTCAATGATAGTAAGTTAGCATAAGGGAAATTAAATGAATGATCACAAAAAGACATGGGCAGGTCATGTATCAAGAACATGATGATAAAAGATGAACAGCCCAAATGTTGCATGAATATTCATAAAATCTAAAAAGATCCAGAGGAGGACCCCTGTCATATCAGATGGGCCTTCTGAGAGGCAGCATGATGTGGAGAACAGTGCTGGACTTGAATTCAGGAAGATCAGGTCCCTTGCTAGGTATGACTCAGGGCAAAGTCACTTAATCTCTATTGGCCTCTCAGGTACTCATCTATAAATTGAGGGGATTAGACTCAGTGGGTCCTTTTAGCTTTACATCTATGATCCTTTGAGTTCACATGAAAGAACTTAACTTAGAATTGCACAGGATGAGAACATATGGATGAATGAACCTGCACCAGTGAACATGGATGAAGTCTTGGGATGGTGATGCTTACTGTATGCCTCTCTATGAATGTCCTTCACCAATGTATCATTGTGACATGGAGGTAACCCTGGTTCTCAAAGGTTGTCTCCAAAGAATTCAAGCTCTGGCAAGACTTATAAAGCTGGAGAAGCTCAGTTATAGATCATGTCTCTGTGGCCTTTAAACTAGCCTTTTTGTTGTTGTTCAGTCATTTCAGTCATGCCCAGCTTTTTGTGATGCCGTTTGGGGTTTTCTTGGCAAAGATACTAGAGTAGTTTGCTATTTCCTTCTCCCTTTTACAGATTTTATAGCTGAGGAACTGAGGCAGACAGTGTTAAGTGACTTGCCCAGAGTCACATAGCTAGTAAATTTCTAAGGCCAGATTTCAACTTGAGATGATGATTCTTCTTACCTCCATACCTGGCACCCAATCATTGCACCACCTCACTGCCTCCTAAATTAGCCTAGTCAAATTCAAAGTCTTAGCACCAGAGGGCTGGCCAATAAGGGATGATGGGGTGGAGAGGTAAAAGATGGCAACTTGTGAAGATAGTCTGGTATGTGGGGCCTGGGATCTGTATCAGTCAAAAAAAGTATCCCATACCAGTGAAATCATGGTTCCCTGAAGTACTGAATTGAATTATTTATTCTGCAAATAGGTACGGCTTATGTGAGTGATGGGGGGGAAGCTGATTTCAGCTTCATGTAAGGAAAAAACTTGAGAAGTGGTGTGCAAACCCATCACCAGAGGTCTTCAAGCAGAGAGATGACACCTATTTGTCAGCTATGATATAGAAGGTGTTCTTGTTGAAATATGGGTTGGATTAGATAACCTCAGAGCTATAATGAATTTACAACACTGAGATTTTAAGAGTCTAGTCATGCTTTCCATACCAAAGTTCAAAAGGTAAGTATCATTTCATTATATAGGTTCTATTTGTCTCTATCCCTTCACTGCCTTTTAGGCAAGATGATTTGGCCTAATACGAATTACTCCCTCTGTGTTCTACTATGGTCTGTTACTATTAACATATATCAAGGTTGCTTAATATTGTACTTTAAAATAACAACCCTAAGAACCTGTTTGGTCTGTCTGATCAGATAGGTTTGAACTCAATTCCTCTAGTTCATCCTGTGGATGAGGCAGGGCAGGGATTATGGTAATCTCTATTCCACCCCCACCCTACACCCAGTAAAATCTTTAGTCTGGAGAGGTTAAATGACTTTTCCAAAGGCAGGTAGTTGATGAGTAGCAGGGCCTGGGATTTTAACCTAGATCTTTATTCTCTGAGTAATGGTAGAGTAACTAGCACCAGAGGCTCCGGGTATCTTCACAAAGCCAACAAGGCATATTCCCACCATCTAAGTCACTATACTGTCTTTCAGACTTTCAGAAGTACATTAAAAAATTGTACTTGGAGAATTCCGAGAAGACCAGCCAAATTATATTTAAATGTCTAGCAAATGTATTGTTATAATAATTGGTTTCTTTACATTTAAGAGCAGGAGAAAATTTCAAATTCAAGAATTTCTAAAACTCAGGAAAAATACCTCACTATTTAATAGTCCAGATACAAAGATTAATTTGTCTCTTAAGAGAAATCAAATGAACAGGGAATATTAACAAAAATTTAAGGTAGAAGACAGGTGAGAATTCATCTTGCCCACCCAATGCCACACTTTCTTACTTAATTTTCCATTCAGTAAATGAATTGTAAGAATTAAAGATATGAAAGGGAATTCAGGGAACATGGCTAGAGAACATGGTTTCCTGATGATTTTTCAAGTATTTGTGAGCTTTGATCCTTGCTGCTGTGTTTTTTGGTTTACTGTACAGTTCAAAGGCTTTTCTTGCTTTTATTATCAGTTTCCAAAAAATTAAATTTAAATGAAATTCCTCAAAGACAGAATGAAGTGATAGAAAGGCAAGAAGATGTAGTGTGTAACAGATTTGGAACCAGAGGAATTGGGTTCAGATTTCAACTCTGTTGTTAACTCATGAGACCTTGGATGAGTTGTTACTCTCTGAATCTTATTTTCCTCATTTGTAAAATGAAGGCATTGGACTAGATGAGCTCTAAGGCCATATTCTGCTCTAGGTCCTACATATATATACTACACTCATACAATACCCCATACATGCTTATAATAAAAATTTTTTCTGTATCTATACATCTATATATGTGTGTATACATATATATGTGTGTATGACATATGTATGTGTATATCTATCTCTATATATATCTCATACTTTACATACTCAATCTCATTAGGTTCTTACAGTGATCCTGTGAGCCAATACAAATGTTAATGTCGATTTTACAGATGAGGGCATTTAGATACAGATGAGGGAAATGACACACTCTAGGACATATGGCTAACAAGTGGGAGAACTGAGACTCAAAACCAGTTTTTTCCTTGCCAAGTCCTGTATTATGTCTAGAAAATACAACCACTACTGCCAATTGTATGAAGTATGTCAAAAGTCTTAGTTTAGTTTTCAGTTTTAATAGTCTCTTTCTGATATTAAGCTTTAGCAGCTTAAAACTTTTTTGTGTGACAATATAACCCATAGGCATTTTTACAAAGTATGTGGGCTGATAGGGAATGCTAACAGGCACCTTCTGGGTTTTGATGCTCTCAGAAGTAATGGCACAATCCATTCAATGGTCAATTAAAGAAAAATCATTGAAACTTTCTGTGGACCAGTGAAAAATCTGGCATGGCTGACAAGTTTTGAATATGTATGTATTAGGCTATGAAAATCTCTCCCCTCCTGGACCTGAAATAAGTTATCTCTTAGAGTCTATTCATTCAAATAACAAACGGTATGCTCAGTGCTATGGGAGATAAAAAGCTCTAATAAAACACAGTCTTTGCTACCATGGAGCTCATAGGCTAGCAGAGAGATAAGACATAAGCACAGACAACTAGCAAGTTCCTTGAAGGCAGGAGCTGAATAATTTTTGTCTTTGCATCCCCAACCCTTGGCGCAGCCCTCCCTCACTCAGAAACAAAAGTCAAATGCAAGTCATGTCATTGTTTCTCTGATGGTATGGTCTTATTCGACAACGAAGGACAAACACACAAGAGCAAGTATTAAATATTTAATAAATACTTACTGAATAGAAAATACATGTCCATTTAATATCCATAATCATAATCCTATTAATATTACTACCAATAACAAAACTCCTATTTTACGTCTTGTTTTAAGGTTTGCAAAGCTCTTTAAAAACATACACGATCTTGTTTGATTCTTACAACAATCCTGTATGGTATATGCTGTTATTAGCCACATTTGACAAATGAGGAAACTGGAGCTGAGAAAGGTTACACAGCCCAGAATATCTTGGGCAGAATTTGAGTCTAAATCTTCTTGACTCTCAAATCCAGAGGACCATTTGAAGCTTCATTTGGCCTCTTGCTAATATTACAGACTTAAGAAAAGATGTTAGAAAAGTACAAAATCAGGCATTAGGTGAAGTCCAAAGAAGAAAGTTATTACCAGTGGGGGAGATGAAGGAAGGGTGCTGGGAGGAGGTGACATCTGAATTGGGCTTACAAAAATGGGTAGAAATTGCACAAGCCAAGTGGAGAGAGGAAGGGCATTGCAGGAAACTGTGAAGGCCTGAGAGTGCAAGATGACCTGGCAGCAGACAGAGGCCTGGTTCTGACGCCCACACTGAACTCATCTGCCTTTCCCATTCTTTCCCTACCTTTTTCATTCACTAGGCAAACAAGCATGTGCAAAGAGAAGGCAACTGTTGTTTGAGTTGTAAACTCCTTCTTCTCCTTGCTTACAAGCTGGCCCCTTTGTGAGCTCAGACTGAATTTCTGTGTCTGTTTCCAAGTCTCTTTTTGATTAACTGCAAAGTTTGATGGCGGCCAGGAGCACAATGAAATCAGTGTACATTGTCAGCCTGGCCCTTCCCTGGCTGCTGAGAGGTTGCTAGGATACTCCTTTAAAGACACAATTCTCTTGATTAACTGCAAAACCTCAATTGCCTAAGTAACATTTTTATTAATTTGGAAAAACATGGGCCAGGTTTGCATATAAATTTAGAGCAAAAAGCAGCTTAAACGCAATGCATCTCTAGCTGCATTTAGCATTGCAGAAATGTGTTGAGGTACATTCACAAAGAATGTGAGCTGAATATCAATTTAGCAGATGAGAATTAGGCTTTGTTTATATTTTAGAGACCATTCCTTTGTGTCTTTTAACCTACATCCATAAGAAGCAGAAAAAACAAACTGATTTTTAAATCTCTGGCACAATTGATAGCTATGCTATTTCTGTCACTTGACAATCATAGTGATAGGTACTTATTTGCTGGCTTAAATAGTACCCCAAATCTATATAAAAAACCATGGTAAAACTTACTCTTTGAGCTGCCATTATGAAACATACTGATTGCTGTTTTCTGATTGTACAAAGTATTTAGTAAACAGTATTTTTCAGCATGTCATAGGGCAGCTTGGGGTGTCATTACTTTGGATCTTATAAGAAAAGCTCAAACCTGTTGTTTGGTAATTACACATTGCAAAAGAGAGCTTTGTCCTAAGAAAGAGAGCTGGAGGAATTATCTAATTATGGTGTCAGGCTTTGTTTTACCCCTTACCTTTAGAATTCTTAACAGATTTGAAAGCAATAAGCTCCCAAGAAATATGGCTCAACTTCAGGAGGGTGGTATCAGTGGTATGGTATGCTCTGGCAACACAGATGGCTAAAGACAAGAGGAGAGCTTTTAATGGAGAATAAGCTTGTCTGAGTATTATTTGTATGTTAAAACTAATAAATACCAAAAAAAAAAAAAAAAAGACTGGCTAATGACCACAGCAGGAAGGACCATGAGAAACTGATGAATTGTGTTTCTGTTTATGATTCTATTAATAAGTATTTTGTTTTTATTGTTTGTTTAAGAAAAGCTTTCCTCCACTTACATCGTACACTGGTGCGTGGAGTTGAACTCGGGTTCCCAAATGCCAGACATACCATGTGAGCTCTGGAAGGGTCTACAGTATGAAGCCAGCCATGTCTGCCATCTGAGGATAAACCTGGATCATCCGGAGCAGTTTATCATTAGATTGGACACTTGGTGACCAACTTTTCAAGCCTGTCAGCTTTCAAAGTTCATCTATTAAGTCACGATCCATGTCTTGGTGAAAAGAGTATCTACTCCAACAACTCACAGTCATTTGGGGTATTAAAGGACCGAATTAAAAAAAAAATCCTTTGTCTTTTGAGAATTAAATTATTTTCTAGACCTAGCTTCTCAGATGAAATTTGAGATTTAGCAAAATGCAAATCCCTTTTTGAAACCCAAATATAATTGAATTTACTAATAGATTTTATTGCCACTGATATTGTCAACAGATTGTTTATTATATAGTCAAAAGAATAAGTGTGAATGTAAGCTCCTTGAGTATGGGGACCTTTTTTTCATCTAGGTTTTGTATTCCTAACACTTAGTACAGTGTGTTGCATATAGCAAATACTTAATGTTTCTTGAATGAATGAATGAATGACTTGTTATCACCACAGCTTCTTCTCTTGCCCTGAAGAGGTAATATGTACAAACACCAAGGTATTTTTATAAACTTTTAAGGTGTCAATATGCTCCTAAAATGGCTATATAGTATCTCTCTCTCCCATCATGTCAGAGCATCCCTGTAAGCTACCCTACTCCACTCTACCAAGTTACATTAATATAGCTAAAATATTTTAGGGCATTATGAAGTTCAAATTGCTACATAGTAAAGTGGATATATCAGAACTTCAGTTTTCCTGGACAGCCCTATAAATGTTGCATGTGATTTTGTTGTACTGAGCCCAACCAAACAGAACCTCTGAGATCAGGAGTCTTAAGAAAACTGACCAGAAAATTTGTCTCTCTTGTTTTCATTTCTTAGTCTCTGTCTTTTTCTCTCCCTGTGTCTATCTCCCCACTCTCATTCTTTTTGTCTCCCTCTCCCTCTTTTTTCCTGTTCCTCCCTCCCTTTTCCTCTTATAAACACACGTACATATAAACAAACACACTGTGAATGTAACACTGGTAATAAAGAAGTAATTAAATATTTTAAAACTTTGTTCCCGATGATCTAATTATGACAACAATAACTTCACTGCAGCAATTTATATCCAGGATTAACCGCCATCTGTAGTTATTGACTTTTTGTGTCTTGAAGGCAGATATTAATCTCCAAGACTTGCCCAGCACCTGATCAATAACAACGATACCTGTGTGTGCCAAATATTTCTTGTAATGTTATCAAGCAATTTGTTTATACCTCTAGGAGTATCACAGATACAGAAGACAGATGGAAAAACAGAAGAATAAACAGAGCTTTCGTTGAACAAATAAAAATGCCTTGCATATATTTTACAAAATTTTGCTTTCGGTTTTTCATCTACTGTCTGTCTCTTTATAAGAGAGCTGATCAGGCAACTTTCTCAATATAGAGGATTGGGGTCCCCTTCCAAAGGTAAAGTGCTGACTATGTATGACTTTCTACTGACTTTTCCTTTCTTTCTCCCTTTCTCTTCACACCAAGTTGGGTACTCTTCTCATCAGTGTAATACCCTTCTACAAGTCACCCTGGCCACTCAGTTATTCAGGTCTACCTGGGTTCCCCATCACTTGTCACTCTCTCTAGTCAGGGCCTCACCATCCCAGCCTCAGGGCTTCCTGCTTCTCTACCTATATAAACAAAATTTCCAGAGCAGCTGGTGGCAGAGATTCATGATAGGCACCTGCCGTAAAGTGCTGTATTTCCACTCCTCTCTCCCATTTGAAAGCAGTTTTCTGGTCCTTCACCTCATTTTGAGATCTACATAGGCAGCCACTTATGTCATCTATGCTCAGGGCCACCTCTATTTCTTTTCATAATTCATGACCCAAACAATGATATATATTTCATTTACAGTATGTGGAATCTTGGCAGAAGAAATGCTGTAATAAGCCCTGGCACTCATACCTCCTGCAGCTTTCCTTTAGAGGGCACTATTGGCTTCTCTGAAACACTGGAAACCTCTGCTCTTCTTTTCTTGGTAAAGTTGACCATTTCAGAAAGCACAGAATGAATTAGAAACTAGTTTCAACTTTTAATTATTGCAGTTCTTCTGGAAAGATGTACCTAAAGAACGTACTGACTCATTTGCTCTGGGGGTCTTTATTGAATTGGAAGTTTCTTTTGTGAGTTGAGCCAGATTTACATTGAACCTGATTCAACTGTTACTGTCTTTGTTTAAATGGAATAGTTAACTCACTTTTGTAGTCTGTTTAATGGCTTGTTCTCCAACAGGCAGAATTAGTGAGATACTGTAGGAAGAGCCATCTTTATGGTGTTTTCATCCAAACATTTACAGTAAGTCTAAAATGTTCTCTCTAGGAGAGTTCTTTCCAAATCTGACACCGAATTTCAAAGATGCTACGAATTCAGAGAATTTAAATAAGCATGATTTGGGGAGGGGTAGGGAAAATCATTCTCCCTTTTAAAGATTCCACTCTCTGAAATCAACAGACACAGATTTGGGCATACACAGATGGCAAATTGGAACCTCATTCACTGCTGAATTCTTTTCTCAAAATTAAAAGAATCCCCAACCATATGAACCCTCAAAAATTCTTTTTGCTTCATTCACTCATGCAAAACAAGCATTTATTAGGTACTTACCAGGTGCAAAGGTCTGTGCTAGGCAATAAAGAAACAAAGACAGAAGTAAAACATAGTCCCTTTCTCAAGGAGCTTACATTCTCTTCCTTTCTTATATCATCATAACCATCAGCGAACATTTTTATTATAATTCCTATGCATATCTTACTGTGCCAGATACCAATCCAGGCAGTTTCAGTAGGGTTGTGAACCTGGAGCTTTGTCCCAGAGTTCACAAATATTATCTTGTTTGATCCTTACAACAAACTTGAGAGGTGGTTGCTATTATAATACCCATTTTAGAGGTGAAGAAACTGAGGTAGAGGTAAAGTGACTTGTGCAGGGTTACAACACTTGTAAACATCTGAGGCCAAATTTGAATGCAAGTCTTCCTGATTCCAGGCCTACCCCCCAACCTAGTAAATAGCTGCATGGTAAGCTAGGACAGCTAAGACAATGTAGTGAGGCAGCAGTAAGGGCTATAAGCATGGAAGCAAGTTGAATCTGGGAAGGTCCAGAGACTAGTAGTCAAGATAGACGTAGGTAACATGGACTAATGAAAAAAACCAAAAGTCATCTTTGACTTCACTAAAGAAACAAGAATGCTCCTATCAAGTGAGGATAGAGTTCGCACCTTACCCTCCAATATCCAGATCATATTTGTTGTACTATTTTCTGTTTTGGCTACCAGATTCTAGAGGGATCTTAATGTTCTAGAGAGATTAAAAATAATTGGGTTAATGAAGGAGTTAGAGACCAGGTCTTATGAATAATAATTGAAGCAACCTGGGCTGTTTACCTGGAAGAGAGAAGATTTAGGGAAGATAAAAGCTGCCTTCATATTTTTGAAGAATTGGCCTATAATTGTAATCATTTTGGTATCCTTGTATTCTATGTTTTGACATTCTATACAGCAATATTAAGAGAATCTTGATTTAAAGAGATAGGCTTTTGCAACATCAAATAATTGGGCATTGTTGAAAGCACTGTATAGTTTCTCATAGGTAATACTCTCTAATCCCCTATTTTTACTCAATTATGTCCTCAGCTAATCTTCTAAAGAACACATATTGATGGATTAAGTTGACAGGTGCTTCATACACCTTCATGTCAGGGTCCGAGTAATGTGTTCTTTTCATCTACTTTGTTTCCCAGTATGAATTGTTAGATCAATCCCTTTTGCCCTGCTATGGATTTTACTGAGAGGGCTTCATCCTATTCCTGGGATTAATTCAAATAATATGATGTCAACTGCAAGTAGGAACATTTGAAAAGGTCACAACTGACCAGAAATTCTTTTATTTGGACTTTTTGTAGGATGCTTTCCACAACTTTTATCAACCTTTTTGTTGGAAAAAATGCCTCCTTATTTATTGCCTCACTTGAGGTTAATCCTCAGCAAATCCTTTAACAAAATAATCTCTAAAATCTCTATTATCATGGAATCTTGAATATTTCTTATATAATCATAAGACTATGTGAGAAGAATGTGAATCAGTCAGTCCACAACCTGCTAACCAGTTGCTGCATTAAGTTCTGAGAATACAAATTAAAAAAAAAAAAGAAAAGAAAAGAAAGACGGTCCCTGACCTTGAGGAGTTTCCATGCTGATAGGGAAAGATCACTCACAAAAGGAAGCTAAAGTGGCAGTAGAGGAGAAGTAAGGTTTGGGGGCTTGGTTGGGAGGGTTCAGAGTGCATCCTGGAAATGAATGAGAAGTGGCTAGCACAGCCACCCTTCCTCCTTAAATGGAGGTCTTGGATGAGTCATCCAATCAGAGGGAGAGGCCACAGGGACACAAGGTACTTTCTAATTTGTGAATTCCAGGGCAGGATTGAGTTTTAGGATGAAGTTTCTGGGCCATCTGGAGTGAAACCTTGGGAGCAATGATGGTGACTAGTGACAATGGACAGAAGGTTGTATATGGAACCAGGAAAATCTGGGAAATCACCCCAGTTATTTACTCTCTGTATGAACCTGGGCAAACCAGGTTTTTGTGCCTCAGTCTCCTCATCTGTAAAAGGATAGTGACTGTGTTTACCTAAGAGGGTTGTTGTGAAGTTCAAAATGATATCTGAACGTGAGTTACTATTATGTCCAAAATCTGCCTCATTTTCCCCCCCAGAACGCCCATACTAACTAATGATTAATGTGAAGAGTGGGGGAAAGATGAAAATATCAAAAATACCAAAAGCAAATGAGAAAGATAACCTAGTCCTGACATTTTAAAAAACATTTCTTCATTTTCCTTTTCATCTATTTAGCTTATAAACACTGAAGCAAGAACTGTGGTTTTTGAATGTTCTTTACAGCACAGAGGACACCATTCATTTTATTTGCTTTTTTCAATTTATAAAATTGTGCCCTTCTGGGTAAAATGGCCTCAGGGTGCAAGTACAACATAGAAAACATTTAATTAAAATACATAAAGCAGAACACTAGCATAATCAATGTTAATGATAGCATGAAAATAAAATGAAGACTTCCAAATATGCTGCAGAAAGCCTGAGGTTAATGTGAAAAAATAGAATGGGAAATCTTTCAGCTACAGTTCCACCTAACAATAAAATGGGGGCTGGTGCCCCCAGCATACACAAAGTGTGCTTTTTTTTTTTTTTAACAATAATGCTGTTTACTTTCCCTTTGCACTGTTTTCCCCATTTCTAAGGCAAGTGCACTGAAAGCAAAACATTTGATTCAAGGGGACTTCTGTGCTCAGCAGAAAAAGCAGGTGTGGGCAGAGAGGGGCATTTTTCAGAGGGCTTTCCATTGAAAACACGTGGTGTTATGAGTGAATTGAACTCTTTTATGTCTGTACCTTATAATTTTGTTGAGAAAGCACTTGTAGAAAGCACTTTATTTGCAAATAAGGCACCATAGTGTTTATAATCTATCTGTCAGCCCATACAATGTCTAATCTGACTTTTAATGATTATCTATCTAATCAGCTTTACAATAGGAATAAATGTATACTGCTAAACATTAATGATAACTAAAAATAATGACTTCTTTCACTTTTTCCATCTTTTCAATTATATAGACCTATGTATTTACATGAGTGATCAGGAGCAAAAGAATTAATTTTTTACACAATTTTCATAATTCTGTATACATTACTCCTCATTTTTTCCTCTTTCATTATGACTGCATTAAAGTCCTGACCATAGTCCTGTCATTTTTACTGTTCTTGATGGTGATGGAGAACTTACTCCATTGGATAAAGGTATCATAGTCTGCTTAGCTATTCCCCATGGTAATATTTACAGTTGTAGCTGTGTGTACATACATGTATACATGCATATGTACGTAGAATTATATATACATAACATATATATATAACAATAAACCTATGTATAAATAGGTCTTCATTTTCTTTTGTTTTTTTTCCTTTGAATTATAATCTCCAAAGTGGAATGATTGAGTTGAAGACCATGGCCAGGTAGTCACATATTGCTTGATGTCTCTCCAAAAAAGACCAATCTGCATTGCTTATAAAAATGTCTGAGGTTATTGCCAACACTTTCATCCACATAGTTTTATCTTTTAAAAAATGCAAATTTATAGAATGAAAATTTGCTTTTACTTACATTTCCTTCACTGTTATGGTGATGCAATATTTTTTCTTTTTCTTTTTTTTCTTTTATTTAGCATTTTATTTTTCTCCAGTTACATGTAAAAACAATTTTTAACATTTATTTTTAAAGCTTTGAGTTCCAAATTCTCTCCCTTCCTCCTTTTCCACCCTTTTCATTAAGAAGGCAAACAATTTAATATATGTTATATGTGTAATCATGCAAAACACTTCCATAATAGTCATGTTGTGAAAGAAAACATAGACCAAAAAAAAATAGACCTCAAGAAAAATAAAGTATAAAACATGCTTCAATCTGTATTCTGACAGCATCAGTTCTTTCTCTGGGGGTGGATAGCATTTTTCATTATAAGTCTCCAGAGTTGTGGTGGATCACTGTATTGCTAAGAATAGCTAAGTCATTCATAGCTGATCATCTTACAATAATGTAACATTTTTCTGACTGTCTGTTCTATAGAATCACACAATCTGAGTTAGAAGGCACCCAAAATCATGTTCATCTTCTTTCCAGAAGGGTTAGAAGGGCCCTTTAATGGTTAAAGCAATAGACCCTTTTATCGAGTGCATTCAAGAGAAGGCCAGTTTATTTAGAGCAGGGGTGAGGAACCTGCAGCCTTGAAGCCTATGAATTTTTCATTCAGTCAAAGGGCCGTACTTGAGGCTCAAGAGAGCCACATGTGGTCTCAAGGCTTCAGGTTCCCCAACTGCTTTAGAGACTCCCAAAGGAGTCCCAAGGCAGAGCAAGGAGCACTGCACACTAGGGAAATGAATCCCTTCAAAACTGATAAAGCTTAGTATTTTAAAAATAGTATGATAAAGCCCTCCTTATGCTGCATTGGAGGCAGGGTTGACATCTCCAAAACTTAATGGGGAATGTCAGAGAAGACAACCAGCGATGATGTCTACAACTAGCCTCCATAATAGGAGAAAGAAGTTCTTTATGCTCAGTTGTAACTTCCTAAATTGAAAGAAATTGCTGAGTACGGTGGCAGATCTCTTCTCAGAATGTGTTTAAATGTGTAAAATAAGATACACAAGAAAAAGAGACCAATTATATATTGAAATGCAATTATAATATTTAAAAAGAAACAAGTTCACAGACCCCAGGCTAAAAAAGCTTTAGACAAGATTGATCTCTGTGGTATCCTCTAGTTCTGTATATATGGTCCTATGAGCTGATGATCCTGTGACCTTGTGCAAATCATTAACTTCTTTGGGTCTCATTTTTCCTCATCTGTAAAATGAGGAGGTTGGTTTTCTCACACCCACCAGCTCAGCCCCAGGTTCTTTAGCTTCTAGTTGAAAGAACCAGAGGTCACAACACACAAAGCCTCATCATCATGAGTAAGAAGAAGCAAATTAAGAAGGAAAAGACCATAGAATCTTTCTATGGGGACAAGGAGCAAAATACAAATATCAAAGAGGTCAGTATTGAGACTGTACTCCCATCTGAAACTTCAGAAGGCACTATGAACTGCTCGCATACACAAAGAGCACTCTTGGAAGAGGTGAAGAAGGAAATAGAAGAAAAACTGGCCATTGATTTTAAAAGTACGAAAAAAGAATTCACTGAAGAGAACAGCTCTCTAAAAAGGAAAATTGAACAAATGGAAAAGGAAGGACAAAAACTAACTGGAGAAAATAATTCCTTAAAAGGAACAATTGGACAAATGGAAAAGGAGATGCAAAAGTTAAGAAAACAATTTGATAAAATTAGAATTGGGCAAGTAGAAGCTAATGACTCTACGGGACATCAAGAATCAAGTCAAACAAAATCTAAAGAATGAAAAGATAAAAGAAAATGTGAAATATCTAATTGGAAAAACAACTGACCTGGAAAATAGGTCCAGGAGAGAAAAATCTAAGAATTATTGGCCTACCAGAAAGCCATGATGAAAAAAAGAGCTTGGACAATATCTTTCAAGAAATCATCAAGGAAAACTGCCCAGAAGTGCTAGATCCAGAGGGCAAAATAGTCATTGAAAGAATCCACCGCTTACCTCCTGAAAGGGATCCTAAACTAAAAACACCAAGAAATATTGTTGCCCAATTCCAGAACTATCAAGTGAAGGAGAAAATACTTCAGGCAGCCAGAAAGAAACTATTCAAATATCGAGGACCTACAGTCAGGATTACACAGGACCTTGCAGCTTCCACATTAAAAGGCTGAAGGAATTGGAATATGATATTCCATAAGGCAAAGGAGCTGGGACTACAAATAAGGATCAATTACCCAGCAAAGTTCAGCATAACATTTCAGGCAAGGAGATGGACATTCAATGAAATAAGAAATTTCTACAACTTTCTGCAAAAAAGGCCAGAACTCATTAGAAAATTTGATCTTCAAATGCAGGTCTCAAGAGAGGCATAAAAAGTAAAGATATCTTTCATTTCTGGGGGGTAGAGCCAAGATGGCCGAGTAGAAGGATGGACCTGTAAAAGCTCTCCCCCCACAGCCCATAAAATATCTGTAAAAAATGACTCTAAGCAAATTCTAGAGCTGCAGAAGTCACAAAATGACAGAGTGAAAGAGATTTCTAGTTCAAGATTGCCTGGAAGGCTCACCTGAAAAGTCTACGCCACCTGGCTCAGAATGGAACATAGCCTAGCCTTGGTGGTGCAGCATGGCAGGGACAGGACTGGAACAAGCCTCAGGGGGCAGAATCCCTGGCAGCAGCAGTGGTTCCCAGATTGCTCAACCCACAAACGCCAAAGACATCTTCAAAGGTCAGTGAGAAAGCTCTTTCATCTGAGTGAGAAGGGAGCGTGGTCTTACCCTTGTCTCAGGCAGTGGCAGCATCCATTTCTGTAGCCCTTGGTCTAAAGACCCTGGGGGAATTGAGAGACTGCTCTGGGTCTCAGCCCTGAGGGGTGGTCCTGGAGTGAGGAAGAGCACTGAAGAGGTGGAACTTGTGGAGACTCTGGACAGGAATCCTACTCACAGATCCTGGGCAGAACAGAGTGCTTGTGGTTGCTCCCAGACCAGAGTGCAGGCCAGGAGAGGAGTAAAACTCCTCTCCCTTGATTGTGCCACCTTGGAAGAACTGAGAACTTATAGTTTCCTTGTATACCCTCCTCTTGTCAAAAGACTCAAAAGTCAAGTAACTGGTTGGGAAAATACCCCAAAAAGGGAAGAATATAGGACTATAGAAGGTTATTTTCTGGGTGAACAGGTATTTTCTTCTCCTTTCATATGAGGAAGAACAATGCTTACCATCAGAGGAAGACCCAAAAGTCAAGCCTTTTGCATCCAAAACCTCCAAAATAAATATGCAATGGTCTCAGGCCATGGAAGAGCTCAAAAAGGATTTTGAAAATCAAGTTAAAGAGGTAGAGGAAAAATTGGGAAGAGAAATGAGAGCCATGCAAGAAAATCTTGAAAAGGAAGTCAATAGCTTGCTAAAAGAGACCCCAAAAAATGCTGAAGAAAATAACACCTTTAAAAATAGAATAACCCAAATGGCAAAAGAGGTTCAAAAAGCCAATGAGGAGAAGAATGCTTTAAAAAGTAGAATTAACTAAATGGAAAAGGAGCTTCAAAAACTCACTGAACAAAATAATTCTTTCAAAATTAGAATGGAGCAGATGGAAGCTAATGACTACATGAGAAACCAAGAAATTACAAAACAAAACCAAAAGAATGAAAAAATGGAAGATCATGTGAAATATCTTATTGGAAAAACAACTGACCTGGAAAATAGATCCAGAAGAGACAATTTAAAAATTATGGGACTGCCTGAAAGCCATGATCAAAAAAAGAGCCTAGACATCATCATTCATGAAATTAACAAGGAAAACTGCCCTGATATTCTAGAACCAGAGGGTAAAATAAATATTGAAAGAATCTACTGATCATCTCCTGAAAAGGGTCTGAAAAGAAAAACTCCTAGGAATATTGTAGCCAAATTCCAGAGTTTCCAGGTCAAGGAGAAAATACTGCAAGCATCTAGAAAGAAACAATTCAAGTATTATGGAAATACAATCAGGATAACACAGGATCTAGCAGCTTCTACATTAAGGAATCGAAGGGCATGGAATAGGATATTCCAGAAGTCAAAGGAACTAGGACTAAAACCAAGAATCACCTACCCAACAAAACTGAGTATAATACTTCAGGGGAAAAAATGGTCATTCAGTGAAACAGAGGACTTTCAAGCATTCTTGATGAAAAGACCAGAGCTGAAGAGAAAATTTGACTTTCAAACACAAGAATCAAAAGAGGCATGAAAAGGTAAACAAGAAAGAGAAATCATAAGGGACTTACTAAAGTTGAACTGTTTGCATTCCTATATGGTAAGATAATATTTATAACTATTGAAACTTTCCTCAGTATTTGGGTAGTTGGAGGGATTACACACACACACACACACACACACACACACACACACACACAGCCAGAGGGCACAGGGTGTGTTGAATAGGAAAGGATGACATGTAAAAAAATAAATTTAAGGGGTGAGAGGAATATATTGGGAAGAGAAAAGGAAACATGGAATGGGGCAAATTATCTGTCATAAGAGGCAAGAAAAAGCTTTTTCAATGGAGGGGAAAAGTGGGGAGGTGAGAGGGAAAAAGTGAAGTTTACTCTCATCACATTTGGTTTAAAGAGAGGATAATGCACACTCAGTTTGGTATGACAATTTATCTTGCACTAGAGGGAAGTAGGGGAGAAAGGCATAAGTGGCATATGGGGAGGATGATAGAAAGGAGGGCTAATGGGAGGAGAGAGTAATTAGAAGTAAACACTTTAGGGGAGACCCAAGATCAAAAGAGAGAATAGAATAAATATGGGGCCAGATAGAATGGAGGGAAATATGGTTAGTCTTTCACAACATGACTATTATGGAAGTCTTTTGCAAAACTACACATATATAGCCTATATTGAATTGCTTGCTTTCTCAGTGGAGATGGGTGGGGAGGTTGGAAGGGAGAGAAGTTGAAACTCAGTTTTAGGAATGAATGTTGAGAACTGTTTTTACATGCAACTAGGAAATAAGAAATACAGGTAATGTGGTATAGAAATCTGTCTTGCCCTACAGGAAAAGAGAGAAGATGAGGATAAGGGAAAGGAGAGGTGTGATAGAAGGGAGGACAGATTGGGGGAAGGGATAATCAGATTGCAGTGTTTTCGAGTGGGGAGAGATGGGGAAAAATTTGGAACTCAAAACTTGTTGAAATGCACGTTGAAAACTAAAAATAAATGAATAATTTTTTAAAAAAAATGTGGAGGTTGGACTAGCTGACCTCTAAGGTACCTATTAGCTAAAGATTCATGACCTTAAAACTAGAGAATATCACATAAAATGTTCTGAAAACATGCATGCGCTCCATAATATAGCCACAAAGGGTTTCTATTCTATCTCATTTTCACAAAAAATCATCTTCAAAACTTGCTGATCAGCTCTCCTGTCTTCTTTGAAATTTAAGGTTACTCAAAATACTTAATGAGCACATCCTAGATTATACCTCTACTCACTCCCTGTGGTCATTGCTGACTCAGTCAACCCAACCCTTGCTATCTATGCTGCCTTGACTCTCTTTTGTGACCTTAGAAGATGTTGCTATATCCCTTGTTCCAAAGACTAATTTCTACTTATTTGAGGAAAAATTAAGGCCAAATGCTATCCCTGCTGAGCAAATGGCAAACCTTGACTGTACCCATTAGAGAGCTTGACATGACCATTGTAGATAATCAGCAGAAGAAAAGAGCAGTTAATACTTTATGACAAACCAGGTTCTTCCTAAAGACAAGATGGGATTGCTCTGGGCACCATGAAGAAGACCTTAATTTCTAATCATATCAATTACCAACTATGATTTCAGTCAGAAGATTGATGATGAAACATGTTACCACCTCCTAAAAGAAAAGTGATGGACTTAGGGTGCAGAATGAGACATATATTTTTGGGATATGACTAATGTGGGAATTTGGTTTTTCTTTACTATGAATGTTTGCTGTAAGAGTTTTTTTTTTCTCTCTCTCCAAAATTGGGCAGGGAGGGGAAGAAGGGAAAACTAGTTTATGTTAATTCTTCTAAAAATTTAATTTTGAACAATGACATTAGTTTATTCCCTACTTTGTTCCTAACTATGGTTGGACATGGAAATTAATTTTTCCATACCTCAAGTTTTTCATCAGTAAAATGGGTACATATGAAGGCAACAGACAACTTCAAATGAAAAGTAAACTGACCTTGGGCAAGTCATATAACTTCCCTGGGTCTCAGTCTCCTCAACTGTAAAATAACACAGTTGGATTAGATAGTCTCTGAGACTGTTTCCAGCTCTAGACATATGATTCTATGAACTGTACTGTGTGCCAGTTCTCTCAGAAATTACCTCTCTTGCTGGCTCTAATTCCATGAGGTTTACTTTGGGATTACCATAACTTTTCCCTTTGCTGGAAAAGTGAAAATTACTAAAATTTCACCTAATAGTAATATTTTTTTAAAAACGCAGAAAGAAAAGCAGGAGACTTTCAGATTTCACCTTGATGATGTTGCAATAATACAGAAAATAGGAAACTTAAATAAAGAGTTTGCCAATGGTGTCTCTCAAGTGTAGAGTACTACAATTTTCTACCTCTTTTTATAATGGGTTTTTGGCAGAATTCACATGCCCTTAGGAAAAACTCAGGAATTGTTGAGTTTATTTGCTACTCAACTAAGTCTCTCTCTCAGCCACAGATCTACATAGGGCTTTTGATACAATATTTGTTTTTTAGTTACTACAGTTAATTGACCTGTTCATAGTTTCTTGCACAGCAAACTTTTCTCATGCAGTCTCTCCCTTTCAAAGTCTCCTAAAGCCCTTCTCAAATTCCACTTTCTCCATGAAGCCTTCCTTATTGATTTAGTCAATATTCATCCATTCTTATCCCTCACTTAGAATAGTTTAGAATCAGTTCTGAAAGGGCAAGAAGCTAAACAATAATAGTTGTGATGGGGTTGGGCATGGACCCCCAAAAGCCCTTGAATTTTTCCACAGCTTTCAGCAACCAAGTTTGGCCCATCCCAGTATAATCCTTTTAACTCTCCTTTCATTGTAGTCCCTGACCCAGCCCAGCCCTTCATCCTCTGTTACTTTTGGACCACCCCAGGCTACTTGCCACTCCTTAAACTCATCAGGATTTTTCACTGATCCATTTTCCCTTTCTCTGTATAAAAGTTTCATTCTCAACTCCATTAAACCCAGCCTCACTAGGAATCCTTGCTCATCCAATTGGTGTCTTAATAAACTTGCTACTTGAACTTAAAGAAGGCTTGAGTGGTAGAATTCTTTCAAGGCAGACCTCCACCTTGTACCTTTGCATTTTGGGGGTTCCTAGTACCCCTGGACTGAAGCAATAGCACTTTAAGCATTTATATGGAATTTTAAGAATATCATTTTATCTTTACAACTATCTTGGAAGATAGGTGGTGTAATTATCCCCTTTTACAGATGGGGAAACTGAAGCAAACAGAAGTTGTGTCTATCTTGTCCAGCATTACACTGGTATGGGGAAAGTGAGGGAGCAGATTTGTAATTCTGTTGTTTTTAGGAACTGGAGGATGAGGAAGTTCTCACAGTTGATAATGGCCCCAGCACTTTCTCCGAAAATTAGAATCTCAGAGAGTTGTTCTGCTCATAGGATCAGAGATCCAGTCAGAAGGGACCTAAGAAGGCAACTATTCCAAATCCCCTTATTTTACAGATGAAGAAATTGAAACCTAGAGAAGTAAACTGACTTGGCCAAATTCACTTAGATTACTGGTGTAAAACTCAGATAAAAAAACCATCTCTGCTAGCTGAATACTGACCTAGAAAATCATAAATTAACATTAGTTATATTGTACTGCATTTTAATTTATTTTGTCAAACATTTTCCAAATACATTTTAATCTTGTTTGGACTGCCCTCATGGAAAGGAGATTAGCACCTTTAATTTAGATAGTAAGCAGCAGAGCTGAGGAATTGAACCTAGCTCCTCTGACTCTAAATCCATCATTGTTTCCACTGTATCACTTTTCATACTAAAGTCTTTCAATAATCATTTCATCTTTAATATTGTGAGTTGCATGCTTACAGTTTAGGGCAATGGTCTCAGTATACTCGGGGGTATCATGTGTCTGTGTGCTCAGGGTTTCTGGGTCAGAGTGATAAACCAGTAGAATAAGAAAACCCTCTAAAGTGTAAAGACGCTTACTCATCATGTCATATAAATCTCTGACATTAGGGTTATAGGTTAATGATCACTGAAAGGTAAAAGTTCATTGAATATTTTTCTGTCTACCAGAGTACCAATGGGTACATAGATGCACAATAAATACTTGGTAAAGTCAATTGCTATAATAATGAGTCCCAGAATAGGAGATCAAGTGATAAGAAAACATTTTTTTGAACATGTATTCTTATGGAGGCTAGGATAATGACCTTTTTTTCTCCATTTCCCCCCAAACTTCTGAATTAAATCTATCTTAACAAAGTAGAGAGTCCAACCTATCTCCAAGGATACAATAGTTAAGGCATCCTCATTCCTTACTTACTCTTCGCTAAGTCTTAATAATCAAATGTCATGCCGTACTTGAGACCACTTGTAGCCCCCATTATTTTACTTATATTTACTTTTTGTTACATTTTAAGATCCCCATTGTCTCCATTTCTACACCAGAGAAAGCCACCATTTCACATACACACACATATACGTAAAACTATACTACAAATAATTCTATTTCAGTTATTTCTCTGGAGGTAGATAGTATCTTCCTTCCTTTGTAGTTGATTTGAATATTTATAGTACTCAGAATAACTTAGGTGTTCATTTAATCTTCGAACAATGTTGCTGTTACTATATACAACATTCTCTTGGTTCTGCTTCATTTTGTTCTTCATTATTTTATTCAAGTCTTTCCATGTTTTTCTAAAATCAACCTGCTCATACCACTGTTAGTTCTGTATCTCAAAGAGATAATAAAAAATGGAAAAGGTCCCACATGTTCAAAAATATTTATAGCAGCTCTTTTTGCAGTGGTAAAAAATTGAAAATTGAAAGGATATCATCAGTTGGGGAATGACTGAAGAAGCTGTGGTATACGAATGTAGTGGAATATTATTGTGCTATAAGAAATGATGAACAGGTGGACTTCTGAGAAAACTGGAAAGACTTATATGAACTGATGCTGAATGAACTGAGTAGAACCAGGAGAACATTGTACATGGTAACAGCAACATTGTGTGATGATCAGCTATGACAGACTTAGCTCTTCTCAGCATACAATGATCTAAGAAAATTTCAAAAGATTCATGATGGAAAATGTTATCCATATCCAGAGAAAGACTACAAAGTCTGAATGAAGATTGAAATATATTATTTTCATTTTTTTTTTGCTTTTTCTTTCTTGTGGTTTTTCTCTTTTGTTCTGATTCTTCTTTCACAACATGACTAATATGGAAATATGTTTAATATGATTATACATATATAACCTATATCAGATTTCTTGCTATCTTGGGGAGAGGGGAAGAGAAGGAGAGAGGGAGAAAAAATGTAACACATATTCTCTCTAAAAGTGAATGCTAAAAACTAAAAAACATTTCTTATATCACAATCCATATACCTCAACTTGTTTAGCCACTCTTCAACTGGTGGGTGTCCTCTTAATTTACAGTTCTTTGTCATGACAAAAAAGAGCTGCCCCAAGTATTTTAGAACATATAGGTTCTTTTCCTTTTTCCCTGATCACTTTGGGAAACAGACCTAATAGTGGTATTACTGGGTCAAAGGGTATACACAGTTTTATAACTCTTTGGGCATAATTCGAGATTGTTCTCCAAGCTCCTTTATTTTTTAACTTTAATTTTTTTTCCCAATGAGCAAGTGTAGCAGCAAGCAAAGTAGGATTTTTTGCTGTTTTTCTGGATTGAGTTTTAGCCAATCAAATGTATTTGATTGAATCAAGAGTCTTTGACTGGAAATAGTATCTATCTATCTATCTATTTATCTATCTATACACTCACACATATATACCTGTATACACACACACACACACACGCACACATATTGTATTACTTGGAGGGAGAGGAGAAAGTAGAGAGAGAAACAGAGCTGAGAGAGAGAGAAGTACTACTAGAGGAACTTGCTTGTGGGGTGGCCTAACAGAAAGAATGTTTGTGATATCAGTGCTCCTTCTGTTGATCTGTATTAATTCCTCAGACAGAAGCCCCATCTGTTGATCTGTGTTGATTTCTCAGGTAGAAGTCCTGTCTGTTGCTCTGTGTTAATTTTTCAGACAGAAGCCCTGTCTATTGGTTTTTGTGAGTTAGTTGAACTGAAGAGCAGAGATCCACTTTTAAGCCCCTTTTAAGAGCTTTTAAAGTGAATTAAGACAATATTGTTGATAACGTGTATAAATATTGTTATAGTCCTATTAAGCTTTGTTTTCCTAGAAATAGAACCTGTGGGCAGGAGCGCCTGGAGCCTGCTGTTCAGCAGAAACATGAAGAGTTTGGAGTGGAACAGTACCCATAAGTTGAGACAAGGAGCAGGAGCAGAAAGCTCCCTATGTGTGAACCCAGGCAAGAGCTGAGAGAGGTTGGCTCACAGGAGCCATGGGGTTTGGAAGTCAGTCCTGAGTCAAGATGAGAGAAGACTTTACTTGGATGCTGTGTATTGATTAAGGAGATTGTTTTTACAGTGGCCTAGGGGTGGATGGTGTGGTATTTTCTGCTACCCCTTAATGATGTATCCTGCTAGGGAAGACCCTAGCCTGGGACCCTCTGACTTTGGGGTACAATGACATATGCTATGTGCCATATGACATACTGAGTGTTATGAGATACATACATATATTAGATGATATGTTTTACTTAAGGATATTGCTATGAATGTTATGCCTTACTTTATTGAACAATGTTTAGTCGATTGTTGAAGAAGTAGTTCATTATACTATGCAATTAGACCCTTAAAATTACTCACAGCAACAGTCCTCAGGTGTGTTGCTGTGATTACTGTTACAAGCATATATTTATTTCTTCTTCCCACCTCCCTCCCAGCCTCCTTTTGAACAACAACCAAAAGAATGAAACCTTCATAAAAAATACTCATAATCAAGTGAAGTAAATTTCTGCATTGGCCATGTCAAAAAATAATATATGTTTTATCTCAAGCCCATCACTTGTCTCTCAGGAGGTAGATAGCACACTTCATCTCTGGTTCTCTGGAATCATTATTTGCTATTGTATTGTTAGAATTCTCAAGTCTTTTAGAGCTGTCTGAACTGGAATCTCATGAAAGATAGGAAGTGAATGATGCGCTCATGGAAGGATATGACTTTAGTGTGACATGAATGAGAGGATGGAAGAATGGTTGGCTCTGCAATAACACAACTTCCATTCTCACTCACTTGTCCGTTACCAGGACTGAGAAAACGAAGGAAAGAGAAAGACTGTGGCTGCTACCAGGTTGCTGAGAGCAATAATGATGAAACTCTTAATTTCTCATTTCCTACCTTTTACTGGTTCTCTCACTGAGCCTACTTTGAATTTCTAATTTCTTTAATTTAAAAAAAGTCTATTAATTTTCTGTTTTAGCCAAATATTCTCCAAAAAGCAGCTATTTTTCGAAGATATCATTCAGTATGTATGAGAGTGTCCATAAGTTAAGGGTCACAAGTGTTTATTAAGTACCTACTCTGTGCCAAGCATTATGTGAAACACTACAAATATTATTGCTTTCGATCCTCACAATAGCCCTGAGAAGCAGCTATATTTATAGTTCCCATTTTATAGTTGAGGAAATTGAGGCAGGCAGAGGTTAAGTGACTTTTGCCCAGTACTGCACAGCTAGTAAGTATCTAAGTCTGAATGTGAACTCAGGTCTTCATGACTCTAGTCCCAATGTTCTATCCACTGCAGCATTCATTGTCCTGGGGGGTGAGGGGAATTAAAAGAAGCAGTGGAGCAAAAGGCTATGGTTGCCCAGGGATACACACAAAGGGTAGGAAGTTCTCTTTCCAAAATTGTTGTGGAGTTTCTTGACTGAGGGCTCAAAACAAATCAGAGGAATTTTTATTGAAAACATATTACAAACTCTTCCAAAGTAGAGGTTGAAAATGTATCTAGACTGTTCTCAGATTGCCCTGGGTCAAAATTGAGCTAAGCAGTGGTGTTATGGGACCAGAAGCAGGGTAAGGAGAAGCTAAATCCCTCTAAAGCAGTGGGCAACTCCTTAACCCCATTTCTCTATTTTCTAGGAAAATTCAAGGAAACCCTTGCTTGGGTCAGAATGAAGGCATTAGCTAGGAGAAAGTCACCCTCAGCGACCCTGAAGGGAGGAGCTAGAAAAGAATGACTCTACCACATGAGGTGAGAGCCATCCAGAAGCTTCTCAGTTAACTGTGGGTTTACTGGCTACATTTCACTTTTTCTTCCTTCCTTCCTCCCTCCCTCTCTTCCTTCTTCCTTCCTTCCTTTCTTTCCTTCTTTCTTTCCTTCTTTCTTTTTTCTTCCTTCCTTCCTTCCTTCTTTCTGTCTTTCTTTTTTCCTTTTGTTTCTTTTTTATTTCTTTCTTTCTTTTTTCTTTCTTTCTTCCTTCCTTCCTTCCTTCTCTCTTTTCCTTTCTTTCTTATTTCCTTTCTTTCCTTCTTTTCTTTCTTTCTTTCTTTCTTTCTTTCTTTCTTTCTTTCTTTCTTTCTTTCTTTCTTTTTCTTTCTTTCTTTTTCTTTCCTTCCTTCCTTCCTTCCTTCCTTCCTTCCTTCCTTCCTTCCTTCCTTCCTTCCTTCCTTCCTTCCTTCCTTCCTTCTTTCCCTAAAACCTTAAACCCAGTGAACTCTGAAGCCCATAGGGACAATGATATGTCCCTGACCAAGCTGCACTTAATGGCTGTTTTTTGGACCCTCCTGGTTACAGTGATTATCAGTAGTAACTGTTTCTCTTTCCCTCCCAGCTAGATTTAGTTATTTTTTCCTTTTTCTCATTCAAGGGACCATCTTCTGGCCTATTCACTGAATGGGTATTACCTCACTCTAAGTGAAGTCCTGAAAATGCCTTAGCCTAAAAAGGTCAAGGTCTCCTATTGCATCCTGGGCCAGCTCCAGTCATCCTTATGAATATCTGGTCACTGGATCCAGAAAGCTCTGGAAAAGTAAGTGAGGCTAGTGACCTTTCACAGCCCTCCCTCACTCAAATCAAAGTTAAGTGCAAATCATGTCATCATTACCCTGATGTCATGGTCCTCTTCAAAAACGAAGGACAAGAACAACAAGGGCCATCCAGGTAGGAGTAGTTGGTATTCCTTCCAAACCAAATACATAATGCAATCACTGTTACATAAGGAAAAACTTCCTACTTTAGAACTATTCAAAAGTTGAATGAGCTGCCTTGGGAAGTATAAGTTTTCTTCTCTTTGGAGGACCTCGAGCAAAGTACAGAAGTTGGATTATAAATACCCTTTGAAGTCCCTTTCACAGCTGAAATACTATGATTCAGTGCCTATTATAATATAATGCCTTCCCAGCTGGTCTTCAAGCCATGAGTATCTCACTATTCAGTCCATCCTACATATCAGTGACAGAGTGATCTTAAAACATCCTTTCTTCATGCCATAATATATCATTTTCCAGTTCATAAATCTTCCGTGATTCTACACAGCTTATGGGATAAAGTCCAAACTCTTTCCTTTGGGGTTTAGGGTTCTTTGCGATATATATATATGTATATATGTATACACATACACATATACACACGCATACATACATATATACATACATATACATATGCACACACATGAGCATTATGTATATCTATGCATATCTGTGTGTACATATGTATATCTATGTGTATGTATATATGTGTATATATGTGTATGTATACACACATATATGTATATACATACATACACACATACATACATACATACATACAATCTTACCTTGACTCTCTTCCTAGCTAATCATCTGCTAACACTCACCCAAATGAATTCTTCTCTACTATGGCTTAACAAGTCTGTTCTCTGTCTTTTGAACCTCTCTTCTATTTCTTATTTTAGAACTTTGCTCATTCAAGCCACTTGAAATACCTGAAATTCCTTATGTTCATTCGTTCACTCAACAACTTTTTATGAAGGGTTTGCCATCTTGAAATGACTTTGTATTTCTTTTGTCTATATCTTGTATTTATATATTCCGCATATTTGAGAAGCAATGCTGCATAGTGGTTAGAGTTCTGGCCTCAGAACTAGGAAGACCTGAGTTCAAGTCCTACCCCTTTGATGTGTACTGGCTGTGTGACCCTTGAAAGTCAATTAACTTCTCATTTCTCTAAACAATGCTTTAATACCATGAGTTACATAGAACGTGATGACCTTCATTGGTAGAAGGAATCTCCCTATCTTGGAATTCCATGTATCAATGAAATCAGAAGTCCTGTACCTACCCCTCTAGCCTTTATTTGATTCTCTATGGACACATTATCTCCTCCACCTCCTACCCCCAACCATGTAAGCTCCTTGAGGGCAGGGACTATCTCACTTTATATTGGTATCCTTAGTACCTAGCATCTGGAACACAGGAGCGACTTAATAATGCTTATTGATTTATTGATTGGTTTAGCCAGATTTATTGATACTCAATATAAAGTCTCATGCTAAAGTATTCTCCTACCTACCAAAATCCAACATATCCTGCAATGTCCAGTTCCAATTGCCGTTTCTTTGAAATCTTCTTTGACCACTCCAGCAAGAATTGATCATATCCTCCTTTCCTTTTATTATCTGAATCACTTTTTTCACACATATGCTCCTACTATATTTATTTTTTCATGCGTACTACATCCTCATTCCTCAGCATAAGATATATCTGGTTCTTTTATTTGTTTGTTTTTAGGAACACGCCATGATTTGTTGTTAACAGATATATTTGTTGATGAAAACACCATGGAAAAATGATGGAAACTAAGTGACCCTGTCAGTCTTCTGGTTCTAATGCAGTGAGACAGATTACCTTGCCTCAAAACCCACTATGTTGCAAATGCATCAAAAAGTGACCATATTCCCTAGTCAAGTCAACAAGCCTGCTATATTAAGCATCTACTATATGCCAGTCACTGTGTTAAACTCTGAGGGTACAAAGAGAGGCAAAGGGCTCACAGTCTAATTGGGAAGTTAATATGTAAACAACTGGGCACAAATAAGATACATATAGGCTAAACTGGAGACAATCAAGAGAGCTTCTCATAGTCAAAATCATGGCCTAAAGTAAAGTCTTTCTGGGAATATATGGAGAAGTTATGGTTCTCTTTTTGGGGACTGTTCCAATTATTTTTTCCTCCCTAGACTGATATCAGCTCCATTCACTGTCTTGATGCCTTTTTGACATATTATCAACATCTTAGGATCACAGATTTAGAGCTAAAGAAGACCTTTTGGATCATCTAGTCTAGGGATTCTTAACCTCTTGTATACAGATCCCTTTGGCAGTCTCTGGATCCCTTTAAAGAATAATGTTTTTAAATTAATGAAATAAAATGCACACATTTCAAAGGAAACCAATTATATTGTAAGGCAGTTATCAAAATATCTTTAAAAAGTACATACATGGACCTCAGTTCAGGGTCTCCTGATTCTAGTCTAACTGTCATTTTACAGATGAAGAAATGAGGTCTGGAGAGAAGCAGTGTGCTGCCTGAGATCACATAGCTTTTAAGTGGCATTACTTGGGATTTGAACCCACATTCTGTGACCCTGAAACCAGCATACCTTCTACCATAACACAGCATCAAGAAACACAATACAGGTAACACCAGCAGTTGTCACAAGAGTATTTTAAGTTACTGCACATTATTCACATGAAGGCATTTTGAAAGGAGAGCTATTCATTGGGCAAATACAATAAATGCAGGATTACAAAAGGAACCAGATTTAAAAAAAACAGACGTTCTGTCTCTTTGACTCAGAGTCTGACTCAAGAAACCGCTTCATGCTCAAGATCCAAAAGGGAGTGATCCCCAGAAATGGCCAGAGAGTAACCAGGTGTAATAAAATAGCTTTGTAGACAATCAAAGGCCCAATAAACATTCATGATGGACTTGTGAAACTGAATCCTGATGGTATTTATTTTATTATCTGAATCAAATAGGTTTATGTAACTTGGGGAGAGAAGGAATTGATTACAAAGGGAAAAAAATGCTTTTTGACTGGTAAATACTTAGTTCTTGTCTGCAAAGGCGTAATTGCATTATTCACTGCTAAGCCACTCAAATAATAGAGTTGTCTTTCTTTCAACCACAGGAAGGTAGAAGGGGGAGAAATTCAAACTTTGGGGCTTCCAGATAATAAAACATCCATGCCAAGCTGGGGGAGGAAGTATAAATTCCTGTTTAAGCCCAATTGCTATCTTACCTGCAGGAGCTGCCCTATAAATCTCTCTACTCATTCGTGAGACATGTTTCTTAAATTATTTCTCTCCAGTAGATTAAACAAAACTGATCAGACAGTGAGACAGGCTTGTCAGGAGCAGAGGTGAGACAAATCACACTCTAAATGATCTCACAGGCCATGTGGAATGATGTATGTCCACTTCGCTGTATCAATGCTCATGGAGATCAAAGAGCATCTCCCTAGCAGCAAGAAGAAATCAGTCTGTTCCAAGCAGCCTGTGACTTCAGTGACTGCAGGCAGGAGCTGTGGTCCACAAGTGAAGAGTGAGGTGACATTAATTATCCATGCTCCATTTCAAATTCTAATAAAGATCAAAGAATGTTTGTGGGTGCGGAGAAAATGTAAGAACTCAGTAGAAGATTATGGAAAATAAAATTTCTCCTCCCTTCCTCCTCAAAGAAAATGATAATATAGGTTGACATGTATTTGCTATAGAGCTGCGGTTCTTAATATCGAGGTCTGTGGGGGGCCTTGAATCTGGATGGAAAAGAATTACATCTTTATTTCAATATAATTGGTTTATTTTATGCTTTTAAAAACATTATTCTTAAAAAGGGGCCACAGGCTTCACCAAAATGTAAATGGAGACCATGACACCAAAAATCTAAGTAAGTACCCCTGTTAATGAAAATATAGATTAATGCTCAGTTATTGAGTGCCTTAAGTAAAAGCTTCCTTTATTTAAGTTTTTAAAAAAATTATCCTTTCCTCCCCAAATAAACCCTTCCCTTCAACCCCAAACTGCTTTTCTACTCCTCTCTTTCTGGCAGGTGCTAACCTCATTTCCTGCCTCCCACTCAACCCACCCCCCTTTCCATCTCTTTTTTGTATTTTATAATCAAATGTTGGTGGGTTGAGTTTTTTTTGGAGACATTCATGCTCTTTGATTTATTACTGGCAATTAGTTCATATCTAGTTCATTATCATATTCCTGCAGGGTTAATGGAACTCCTTCTGCCCAGGCAAGTCATGAATGTTTTGTGAAAGGTTCCCATTTGGAGACTTTGAAATCGAATGTGAAAACAAGCTTACTCATTTTATTTAGTCAGTTAGTGCACTTGAATACTTGGTTAAAGGCTGCAGGATTTATTGAGTCCAGATTTGTTTCTTCCTCAATACATATATTACCTGAATACTCTTCTGCACCTGATTTAATAGATGCCAATCTTTCCGTTTTTAAGAATAAAAGAAATCATCCCCCTTTCAAGGTAGATTTCTTGCCTCTGTAACTTTACTAATCTAGGAATGAGGTGGGGGTGGGGGAACTTAGGCAATTATTTAATCACTTGAAAGATCACTTAAAATCATTTAGTTAATTAAGGTATTTTCCCCTTATTGTTCTCAGGTAGGACCTTAATGATTTGATACGAGAGAATAATATTTATAGATTAATATTTTCAGCAGAATCCTCTAACAAATTTCCAGCAAGGACTTCAATACAAGTCCTTCTAATTATGAGGCAATCTGCTTCTGTTTTTATGTGCATGAAAGTGTACAGCATGCTGATGTAGCTCAATATTAAAAACATTTTCGCTTAAATAATTAGCAGTTAGTTCAGCCATAAAAACCCCAATATACCAGAAATAGCTGCATTCCATTTTTTCCCCCAGATGGTGCCTTCTGTGCTAACATCAGTAACAAATGTTGTAAAAACAAACATTAAGGTGTAGAAATGTCATTTAAGACTGCCCTCCCCCAATCTTCTGCTGGAAACACAATAAAATGTCGATCTGTCAAAGGTTTTGGCCATGTTAAATTGTAAATCTCATTTGTAAAAGAGAATAATAATAACAATGTCTTCTGCCTCACAGGGATTGTAGTGAGGATCAAATGTGATAATTAATGTAAAGCATTTGGCAAACCTTAAAAGTCTAAATAAATGTTAGCTGTTATTGTTATTGTGGTTAAGAGGGCAGCTTGGTGCCTGCCTGACTTCCCCTCTGTACCTCTCTGCCTGGTTATTCTCTGCAGGCCAGTTACTTCACTTAGAGGTGTAGAAAGAGCTGAAGAAAGAGGTGTTGCACTTGGGAGGGGCCCAGACCCAAAATTTGGAGCATTTGGCTGGTGTGGGGAAAATTACATTAATACCCATTCCAATTCATCATACTCTTCAAGGAAGAGTCAGAGGATCTCTTTCTGTGTTAATCATAACAAACCATTTCATTTCTAGCTAGGGCCACTGTTTAGCTTTAGGGGACAGAGTTCTCTCAGTCAGGGTATGTATGAGAAGGCTTCCTGTGAGTTGAGAGGGGAGACTGTGAGAGAACACCTGAAATGTGCCCATGTCTTGTTCTCACATGCCCAGACATATAACAACCTTTAGAGCTCCCTAACAACCAGTGAGATTTGGTGGCTTCCCCAAAAGCTTTCTTTATTGCCAGAACCATAACTAAGGGGATATGACCCAGACTTTGCCACAGGACATCAAATTTAGAGAGCTGATACCAGCTCTTCAAGTGCTGTAGACAGTAGAGCTTAGCATCTAGTTAGCAGGAAAGATGAATTAAATGGGGAGCTACCAGATGGTATTTTGGTACCATATCCTTTCCCCAACCCCATGGCCATTTTCCGCCTCTCTCCCCACCCCCACCTCCAACTCCACTGAGTTTGTTTTAAAAAAGCTGAATTAAGGGCATAGTTTGCTGGTTGCTGGTTTGTAGATCTTGCCTGCGGCATAAAAATTGCTAGTTCTGACTCTATTTATAGAGCTTCTTACAAATTAAAAAACGAGATAGAAAAAGAGAAAAGAGCGTTATCAGCCATGTTTTGTGAACATTGTTTAGTGAAGCTGTTGAGAGGAAATGGGCTCCATTTTTTGCCTAAGTACCTAGGAAAACCTCAAAAAGCTAAGACATGGATTTGACATGAATACCATGTTGGTTAGTTAAGTGACACTCTCCATGTACTGACTGAGACCCTCACTTATGTCCGACTGTTTGTGACCTCATTTAGTGTTTTCTGGCCCAGAGTGGTATTCCATTTCCTTCTCCAGTTCCTTTTACAGATGAAGAAACTGAGGCAAGTAGAGTTAAAGTGACTTGCCCAGGGTCACACAGCTAGTAAGTGTCTAAGGCTGTATTTGAATTCAAGACAACTCATCTTCCTGATTCCAAGGCCAGTGCTCTATCCATTGTGCCACCTGCCTGCCCCCAGCTATACTTACTGAACAATAAGTCTTAGTCTAGCAGAGAATCCATTGGAGAGAAGAGACCCTCTCTAGGTCTAGTGCTTTAAGTTATTATTTTATTCTGAGGGAACATTTGAGAGACTCTAAATAATATTCTAACATCATAGGCTCATAGATCTAGTACCGAAAGGGATCATAGAGATCATCTAATCAAACCTCCTCATCATAAAGGTAAGGTCACTGAGGCCCAGAGAAATGAAATTATAGTAGTTAAATAGCAAAATGGGACTTGAACTCCTCCTATGGCTCAGAATTCAGTGCCTTTTCTACTGGATTAGAAGACTCTCAAATTGAAGGAAGTTATTCATTCATTTGTAAATAGTGCTGCAGTTTTATTCAAATAAAATCTTATAATTTGCTAATAAAGAAATTTGCTAACTTAATATGGTCTTTTTTCCATCCCCCTGTAAGCAGTGAGCAACCTTAAAGAAATTTTCAAAGACTTCTCAGCTAAATATGCTAATTCATTATACCTAGGACCACCATCTATAGGCAGATCTAGACAACCGTTTCCATATTGTTCTTTTTTATACAGGTTATAATTTTAATAGTAATAACTCACACTTATATGGTGCTTGAAGGTTTACGACATACAAGTGGTACAAATACTATCTCCACTTTATATATGAGAAAATAGAGACAAGAGAAATAAAGCAGCTTGACCATGGCTACATAGCTAGTAAATGTCTAGAACTAGTATCTAGAACTTAGTTTTTTTTACTTCCAAGTGTTCTTGAATAATTCCCCAGCTCTTTCTACCAAATAAGCATAGTAAGTAGAATCTTGTGTATCAAATGGTAATTAAAGCAAAACAAATTGATTACAATTGTTAACCTGAGTTTGTCAAATTTTTCCACAGAGAATAAATGGCAGTGTCTACCTCCTCCCCCAAAATACTGGCTTGATAATGATGAAAATAATAGCTAGCATTTGTATAACTCTCTAAGGTTTTCTTATTAATATGTTCTCATTTGAACCTCACAACAACTTGGGAAGTAGCTGGTGTTATTATTTCCATTTTATAGATGAAGAAACTGAGACATACAAAGGTTAAGTGACTTGTCAAGAATCGTACGTAAATAGTAAGTGCCTGAGGCTGGATTTGATATGAAGGACTGCCATATTGGTTTGCATTTAGATATGCGCAAGGCATCTGACCAAGTTTTTCATGATAGCCTCATGAACAAGACAGAGAAATATGGGAAGGATTGAGTGATAGTACAGTTAGGTGGATTTAATTCTATCACCAGACTAAGACTAGTTGGTGGAAGTTATAGGAAGATAGAGTTATGGCTCAACATGCATGACATTTCTAACAACTAAAACTGCCCATAAATAGAACGGACTACCTCACTAAATAATAAGCTTCTTCTGAACTTAGTCCAAGTGACCAGCCACACATGGATGTTTTCATGTCAGCCTATGGGAAAGTCTTGGAAAGTATGTCACAGGGTACTTGGCCTTATTTTCACCCACACTTTTTTTTTTTTTTTTAGCAACTTGGGTGAAAACACAGATGGAATGCTTGTCAAATTTGTGGATGACAAAGTGGAGAGAAACAGCTACACTTTTGGCTAACTTCTTATTCTTTCTTCCATTCAGGGATGTGCTAGAGCCAGCTGGAGCCTGCTCTGAGAGATGATTGTTAAATTTTCAGTGTGAACATTTGAATGTCAGACATCAGCAAATTCTACTAGTAAATCAAGGGTTCCTTTATTGCTTTGTTGATTATACTTAAGAAAGTGATCATGAAAATGTTAATAATGAAGATTAAGAGTGTATCCTGTATACGTTTCCCTTTACCCCCTTTCCCAGTCAGTTGTTAAACATTCACCAACTCACTGCTGCAAGGGATGGTGCTCTGAATGGGGGACTGGAGAGGAGTGGGATATATTTGGAAAACAAAAGAGACCAATAAAAATAAATATAAAAACTCTGACTGACACAGTAAGGATCCCCAAAGTTTACAATTGGTTGCAATAATGCCCTGGAAAAAACAAAATTTCTCCCCCTGGGGGAGAGATTTAGACTTGTGATTTCACTGGTGTAGAGTTGCCTATGAAGAAATTCCTTACACCTATGCAGATTAGCAATTGCTTAGGGACTCACACTTTTAGAAAGTTGCCAAAAACACAGAGTGAAAGCTCCTGATCCATCCCCCTAGTGTGTATCAGAAGCAGGACTTGAAACCAAGACTTCCTGAATGAGAGGCCAGTTTTCTGTCCACTATACCACTCTGATGATGAAATTTTTTTAAATGGATAAATGTAAATGCATAGTATCATGAGTTCAGATCTGGAAGGAACTTCCGAGATCATCTGGGCTCTGCATCCTCTCTGTCCTCCAATTTGACAGGTAAGAAAATGGAGGCCCAATGATGTTAAGTGACTTGCCCAAGTTCATAGGTAATAAATCTATAACAGAAAGAAACTCTAAAAGTCATTTAGTCCAGTGGTGTCAAACTCAATTAGAAGCTGATTTCTTTGGGGCTCATATTGACTTAAAAACCCACAAATGAACATCAATTATGATGTATTGTACTTAATTTTTTTTTATTTTGTTGTACATTTCCCATTTACATTTTGAACTGGTTCAGGCTACACTTAGGAGATTTCATGGGCCCGAGGCAGTGAGTTTGACACCTCTGACACCAATCCCTTCATTTTACAGGCTCACAGAGGTGAGACCCACTTGCCCAAGGTCACGTGGATAATAAGTGCCACAGACAGGATTTGAACACAGATCTTGAGTCTAGAACCAGGGTTCTATCAATTGTACCACTCTGTTTCCTAGTCTAACCACATTATTTTATAGAATCTAAATCCAAGATAAATGAAGTTAGCATGTCAAACTTATGAAGGTGTCGAATGGAAGACAGTGGTGTGGTTTAAAGAGCACTGGACTAGTTATCAGGAAGATCTGGGAATGTCATGGACTACATATGTGATCTCAGATAAATCACTGAACTTTTCTTAGCCTCTGGTTACTTATTTTTAAAATGAAGGGGCTGAGTAAAATGATCTCTAAGGACCATTTAAATTCTAATCCAATGATGCTATGATGAAGATGAGAATGAACAATATGGACAAAATGGATAATATGGAAGCTGGTTAGGGTAGAATTGATTTAGTTTACAATCAGAGGGCACATAGGGAGATTAGTTAATCAGAGCTTTATGAGGTTCTAAGAAGTTTGACTCATGCAAAGAGTAATGAGCAAAGGGTATTAGAAATTACTATTATTATCTTATCCTCCTTCCTAACCATATGTCAATATTGATCTGCCCTGCAGATTTTAAGCCCACCTATACACACTTGATTAGATTATCACCCCAACTATACATTCTGTCCTGTGGATTGTTCCAAATATACCCTGAGGATCACACTGCATGAAAGGTGCTCCCAAAATCAACTGTTAAAGATAAATTCGGCTTCACATTTGTGGAGAGAAATCTGGGGAGAGACTTTGGACCTGAGGGCACAAGACCTTATTGAGAGAAAAGCCCTAGGATAATACCTTTGTTATAAATCCTGGAGAGGCCACCTATGAAGGATGGAATGGAATGATGCTAGACTGGAGAGGAGACCACTCTTGGTGTGGCCGCCTAGGGAAAAGTTTGTTCCAACTGGTAACTTAGCTAATTATTGTTGCTAACAAGGTGATAAATTCAATTATTTTCAATCTACTGAAGGAGTACAAGTATTGCTAGCAATATATAAATTTCTGTGCCCTGAGAAAATGCCCACGTGGCCCTAATCTAGTTGCCCTAGTAGGAAGAATCCAAGAAAATGATATCTCACACAGACCTTGTCTTGATGTCAGGTTCTCTCCCAACAACTGTGTGGGGCAGGATGGCGCTATGTTTCCTGTTTTGTAGATGAGGATTTAAATGTCTTGAAAACTTAGAAATAGCAAGTATGGAAGCTGGAATTTGAATCTAGGTCACTTAACTTGTCACCCACTATATGATGCAGTTTTGACCTGACTTACCTGACTGGAGTCCTGACTTTTAATAATCTTAAACTATGGTTTATCAATCTGAATCCCTGACTTGCTCCTTCTTTTGACTTCAGAGAATTGCAGATTGACCTACTAGTGTTTTCTTTATCTGCTGCCCCCCATTCCACTAATGCCTCAGAACTAATATAACAAAGATTTGAAGATTATGTTGATAGGGTAATATGATATTTGAGATCCATCCTGCTCAAAATAGATAAGTGCTGTATTACAGAGGATTGATTTTTATTAAACAGACCACTACTAGATGTTAGAGAGAAGATTGTATTAGATTAGCTATGAGATGGCAAGGTTTTAGAAGGCATTGGTATGGGGGAAACAAAAAAAGGAATATGAGGGGCTGCTGTTCAGTCATGTGCAATTCTTCATTTGGAGTTTTCTTGGCAAGGCTACTAGAGTGTTTTTGCCATTTTCTTCTCCTGATCATTTTACAGATGAGGAACTGAGACAAACAGGGTTAAATGACTTGCCCAGGATAACATAGCTAGTAAGTGTCTAAGGCCAAATTTGAACTCGAGAAGGTGTTTTCCTAATTCCAACTTTATTTCCATGCTGCTGTTACAATGGGATAAAGAAACTGAGTTTCATTTAGCAAGGCATATGATTGCAGAGACAAGTTGTGCTTAAGGTTTCTTAGTAGCTCAGGACCCAGAACTCTGGTTCTATAAGTTTTATACACTTTGGAGGGAGTGGAAAACAGGAAAACCAGGATGTAGGGATTGTGACACCTGATTTCTTATTGGTGGAGAGGATCGGAAGACATTAAGGTTCTGAAAGTGAAAGTGTTGGTAGAATGGATCAGAAGATACTGAAGTGAGAGGGAGAGGGGCAGTTTTGTGACATTCCTTAAGTAGGGTGATAGCTGGAAGGGGGAGTAATTTTGTGACTCCTCCAAAATCAGGTGAGTTACATGAAGTTTGAGACTTAACTTCATAAAGAACAAAGTGGGATTATTCATGCTAATTTTTAAATGTAACATTGACCCCCTTTGGTCCTGGGGTTCTCAGGGCCCCCCTCTCCCCCAGGATCACTTATTTAAATGCTTCATATATTAGGGATTTCTGGATGGAATGATAGTCTGCCTTAAAGGACATCAAACAGGTGGGGTGAGAGACGCAAAGAGTACAAGCAGAGTCATAATCTTATATGTCCTCTAAGAAGACAAACCTTTTAAAATAGGCTCAACAGGTAAACCATCTCACAGATCAAACAACTTAGAGGGACCACTATGAACTAATTTGAGAGGGAAGACTTACATGTCACCAAGATAACCAAGAAAGCTCAGCAAACATAAATACCAGAAAGCAAAAAGTCAAAGTAGTCCAATAATGATCATCAATATTAAATAATATCAAGTTTCCTTCTGACCTGATAACCCACTCCCAATGTTCATTTAATCAGCATATTTCATCTTGAGACCCAAATGTCTCAAGCTAATTTGTCTGACCTCTGGAAACCACCTTCCCTTGGACATTCTGGAATAAATATCATACTTAGGGAAGCTTGGAATGGGGTTCCTCCTATTAGATTTGATTTTCTTGTTCCAAGTCACTTGCAGAGATTCCTAGATAATTCTGCTAAAATCTGCCAGTAATAAAACTCAATACAATTTAGTACAGTTTCCTAACTTTGGTTTTTCAATAATTAGTTCATGTGGTGAAAACCAGCTCAAGCCTTATGGTTCTGATCCTAGTAACGGAAGAGCTATAAGAAGAAAACCAAATTAGGAACCCATAATCCACCTGAAACTTCAGAGAATTTCAATTTTTAATATTACTTGCTCTTTGTATCTTTACTTGAACCCTATACTTGATATGGACAATGTCATCAACAGACTGAAGGAAGAATCTCAAAAAAAAAAATCCATGAGAGCTTGACTTGGAAAATGAGTCCTTCTGTTTCTTAATATTATCAGACAGAGACTTCAAAGTAGGAAAAGGATGATTTAAAATTTCTTTACAATTATAATGCAATTTTATATGTAAAATTCTTAATCCAATTTTGAAAACTTACTACTGAAACATATTTAGGGCATGTATATCCTATTAGAAAAATTTGGAAACCGATCATGTGTGTATATGCATACATACATACTGCTTTCTCTAAGAACTAGGATATACACACATACATATACACATACACATAATGTATATTCATATATGTATACATACATATATGTATGTGTGTATATCCTAGTTCTTAGAGAAAGCAGTCTGATCCTATGACTTTCTCAGGATTTACTATTTCATTTAATTAGAAAAGTTTTTCATCTTTGTCATATCCCTCCATTTTGAGTATATTATCTCCATGTTATTCTGAAAGAATGAAATACTTCTAGGGCCCAATCTTATACATGAATATATAAATATTAGCAAGTAGATGACAAGCCCAAGAATTCCTTTATTTAGTTGCTTAGGATATGGAGTTGACTACAAATTCAGATTAAAAGTAGTAAGATCTTTCATATATGCATTCTACTATAGTAACTCAGAGATGTTTTAGTATTAATATATTAATTAATAGATTTAACATTACAACAACAAAATTTCTGCTCTTTATCCTAATTATAGAAATTTTCTATGAATGGAAAGGAAGGGGTATGGTTATAACAATATCAAGGCTGTCTCCTTGAAGACATAGATGGATTGACAAAAGCCGTAACAGGGAAAAATTCCCTTAGTTTTGTTTGATTTTAGGCATAAATCATATTTGCCAGCCAATCTTGTAGCAAAGTTCTATATTATTCACAGGGTATCAAAAGCCAGGCTCAAAATTAACCAGATAGGAAAATTTCCTGTTCAGAAAGAAAATAGCACTATGGAAAAATGAGTCAAGAGGATCCTACCTTCATCTATGCAAGGTCATCCCTTCAACTTATCCAGACACAGATATCCACCTATAGCAGTTCTCAAACTACACTTTCTTTGGGCGGCACATGGCATTTCCTTTGAATGGTGCACTATTCACATCATGATATTCGCTTCAGACGATCATATCTGAAGTCAAAACTTAGAACAGTATCAGATTACAATCCCATAAGACTATTTTTTGAAGACTTTGAAAGTTCTTCAGAAAAATTTTCACTCTTTCCACTCTTTTCCTTTGGCTGATCAGGTCAAAGGAAGAAGTTAGAATGTTTTATCAAGACACAAAACAGACATAATGCCATAAGACAGACACATAGATGTACTTGTCAGCTAAGTTTTTCCCTCTTATCTCCCATTGAAAGGTTAATTAAGAAAAAAGTCATTATGCATAATTTTCTAAAAGCACTCTCAAAGCCTTTAATTTTCAGTAATTGAAAGTCTCTTCTTTAGACCAGATCAGGGACTTATTTGGATTTTCACATATTTTAGATAAATTTTTACACAGTTTGAGAGTTTTATTTTCTTCTGAGACATCCAAATGAGAAGTTTCCCCTGTTCTCAAGCCAATAAGAACTTCCCTAATAGAGCAGACCCTGATGGTACACTCATCAGGGATCACTTAGCTCTAAGGAGATTCATCTGTGTGTTGTGTGAAGGGACATGGAGGTCTGAGGATCAGTGATCCTTCACCAAGGATGTCCATTGGAAGAAATAGCACCTTAGAGTGTTCCTTTGGCAAAGTTCCATTTGTCACACAAAGACTCAAAGTCTCTGTCCATTTGTGGTTACCATAACAGTTATGGTGGAATTTTAAGAAACTGAATTTCATCCAGAAAAATGTTTTATTTAGCAAGGCATAAGACTGCTGAAACAAATTGAGTCCAAGGCTCTTGGTAGTCAAAGACCCTAAACTTTGGTTTCTACACAGTCAATATAAAATTTGGAGGGAGCGAAAAACAGAATGTAAGGACTGAGACACCTGGTTTCTTATTGGTGGAAAGAATCAAGAGACACTGAGGTGAGAGGGAGAGGGGTGGTTTTGTGACATTCCTTAAGTTGAATGATAGTTGGGAGGTGCAGTAATCTTATGACTTCTCCAAAATCAAGTGACTTATCTGAAGTGGAGACTTAACTTCACAAAATGGTGGATAAAAGGCAAAATGGAGTTGCTCATGCTAATTTTTAATGCAACAGTGCTCATGTGCCAGTATCACAGCAGGAAGATAAAGGAAGAGTCAACAATTTTTTACGACCAATGATGAATGGCCAATCTATCCTCTCCTCTTCAGCAATTTAAATTTGTTCATAGCATTTCCTTTTTTTAATTATAAAAATATATTGATTTTATATATTATGACCATTATTCATTATGAATAATTTTAAAAATTTAAAACTATACTCAGAAAAGAAGAGTATTCCATTATAAACTCTGCTAGACAAAACTGAGATGGTGTGGGGGTTCGGAATAATATTTGTTATTTGCTAAATTAATACAAGGCTATTGCGTATAACAGTCCATGGGTATATCATTAATAAAAATTGGAGGTAAATTATACAATATCCTCTAGGAACTATTACAGTTAGATTATATTATACAAATATTTCTATTTACTTGAAAACCCTAAGAGTAACAGTTGAATTAAATCTTAATACCTAAAGGAAAAAAATAGATGCTTATTTCAGCTAAACTCCTTCTACTGCCTGTAGAATGTCAAGATATATTTAATTTCTATACCTGTGTTGTAAGCAGCCCAAATGGTCAGTTTCAGGGCACATGAGAAAGCACTGGGATTGACCAAACTAAGAGCAGTGAGAATTGTCACCACACCTTTGACATCATCAGTTTCAGTCCCAGGAATGTCTATTACCTCATCATGACTAATGAGAATTCCATATAGGTTCCAGGTACCAGCATCTACTCCTTCTGTCTCATAAACTTCTGTCCTACTTCTACCTGACACCTAAAATATCTGTTCCTTTTTTTCAATTCTTCTAAGAAGAATGGCAGGGCATAAACAGACAGGGAATTTCTCCTTCGTTTTAACTAACTCATCAATCACAGTCCTGGGGATAATGATGATGAACCTGCCATAATCCTAGCTTTGGTACTCAGTAGCTATGGGACCTTGAGTAAGTCATTGAACTTCTCCAGGCTTCATTTTCTTCATCTCATCTTCTGTTAGAATCACACTTTCTTCAAGAAATTTGTCCCCATCCTCCTTAATGTTAGTGCCTTCCTTTTTAGATTATCTCCAGTATTTCCTGTATGTATCTCATTCGTTTATAGTAGTTTGCTTCTTGACTCCCTTCATTCCAATCAATTATGAGCTCCTTTTAGGTAGGGACTGTTTTCTTATTTATTTATTTATTTTGTAACCCCATACCTCAGAGTGGCACCTGCTTAATAAATGCTTCTTGATTTGATTTGATTGTAAAATTCAAATCTGTTCAGTTCACTAAGCATTTAAGCACTTACTATGTATCAGGTGGCGAGAGGTAGAATGTTCTACAAAGAAAGCCAGCTTCAGAGATATGAAGAACAGGGTTGAAGTCTTGTCTATAGATAGCTACATAAATATGTAGATAGATGTAGATATAGATAGATGGACAGATAGAGATGTAGACATAGACAGATATAGAGAATGATATTCTCTATATGACCCTGGGTAAGTCACTTAAATGCTTAGCTCCCTAGGCAATACTCTAAATTGTAGGAAGCTTGTCAATTTGCATTTAGAAAAGAAATTTCTTCATGAGATCTTTCTATACCAGTGAAATCACAGGTATGGACCAAAAAAATTCAAGTGCTATGTTAGACTTAGGGGTTGGACTAAATGATAGGTCCCTAAGGCTCTGGCATTCTATTTTCTTATGATTCTGAAATCAAACTAGGATGTTACAATTGTGGTATTCTACTCAGTGCTAACCAGAGTGGAAACTATTATTTTTCTTTTGCATGGGGAATTGGATTTGCTCAAACAGTTAAAGCATTAGGATTGACTTCACAAGTTTCCCAAAGCAGGTTGACCCAACAAGATCATGTATCTCTTGAGATTCCTGTGGAATAGTTTTCCAAAAGGCTAATATAAACAATGAGGAACTCTTATGTAGCTTTGGGTAAATCAAATTGGACTGAAAAATTCCATGTGCTGAGCTGGCCCTTTGTATATCTCTGCATGGCAGAGCTAGGGGCTGGCCTACTTCCAGAAGCATTAGTCTTGATGCACCCACATACTGGTGAAGTCCAATGGGTCTGGCTAAATCATCTGACACTTTGCTCCTGATATAAATTACTTAGAATCATAGAAACAATTACCTCTTAACCATTTTGTATGTCCTTTACCACTTTGGCAGTGTAACCAAAGGACTACTTTGATAATCATGTTTTTAAATGCAGTAACTAAAATACTTATTACAAAGGAAACTAAGTATATTGAAATGGTTATTGAAATACTAAAAAAAACCCCAAACCCATCACTGACCACAAATTGAGAATCCCTCATATAGATATAACCTCTATCATTCAGAGAAGCTAATGAATAATTTTATTTAAATTCGGAGATCTACTTTGTTTATCTTTTCCCTGTGTGTGTTTCACCAATAGCTTATTATTAGATGGCACGAATGAGCTGTCAATGTTGCAGGGGAATGATATCTTTGCAGAAACACCAAAGAATGTAATCAGACAATACATTCAGGCTTTAAAAAGAAAAGAAAAAAAGAAAAAAAAAACCCACTTTACTCAAAACATACAGTGTGGGAATGGAAAATAAAAAGTTATTAGATAATGCTGAACATAATCAGAAAAATCTGATTTTCAGCAGCCTGAGGGGAAGTATTAGAAGGCTAGTTCAGAGTCAGAATTCTTTCCAGCTGATTTTGACAAATATCCCTTCAGGTGCTTGTTGCTCTAGCAGATGTTGAGAAACACAAGGCAAGAATAATAAGAATGCGAATGAAGCTTTTATATAAAGGTTTGGGGTGGCTGAGTCTCAGGTGTGCTTTGTGACAAAAGAAAAAAACACCACCACAAAAAACCAAGAGCAAGGGCATTTAGTTATCCATCTTATCTTTTTGAAGGCTTACCCTTTTATTTTTTTCTTGGCAAGTGTCATGAGAACCCTAAGGATGAAGTGTCTTCTCTCTTATCCTTGGTTACCATCCAGGAGGACACTCCTCTCCTGACCAAGATGTTTCCAGGGATAGGAAAAGAGGAGACAAGACTTCAGCTCGCTCCTGTTGTGTCAACAGAAAACATGTATCCCTCTAGTCACAATAGCTATGCAGAAATGCCTTTTTGAAGGTTTGGAAAACCAGACCTGTTGTTCGAACATCATTCTATTCAGTCTCTTGGAGGGCATCAAAGAAATCAGATTCTACAAGAATGTTGCTTCTCAGATTCCAGGTCTTGACCTGATGGTGTCAGCATAGTGTGACAGAAGGCGTATTGGATTTGGAGGCAAACTGGATTCAAAGCCCAGTTCTTCCATTTACTACTGTAGGCAGGTACTTTTCTGGGCCTCAGTTGTCTTATCTGTAGTATGAAGGGCTTGGGCTACCCTTCTAGCTCTTGATATATGATTGCATGAATAACTGGAAGCCAATAAAATGTTCATTCTCGTCAAATGAAGAGACAGACAGACAAAAAAAACACATACAAACATATAGTTACTGAAAGATAACACTAAAAGAACCTGAAAGATAAAGACAGAGGAGAGAGATATAGAGGGAACTGAAATACTCCATCTGACATTTCTGGCTTGGATTTCAGGAAATACTACCTAGGGATAAAAACAAACAAAAATTAGATTTACCAAATCATATTCAGGAGGCCAAATTCGTCTATAGATATGCCCAGGGTTCATCTATGAAAATATCAGCACATCCAAGACTTTGAGATACCTTCTCTGAGTAGCAAGCAATTCCATTAGAAATTGTATCTTATTGGATAAAATTTAAAATAATGCTTTGTGTCAATATCTATATATTTACAGATATATATTTGTGTGTATACATATTACATGTATACTTGTTATTGTACATTTTTAATATATGCCACACTTCAATGAAATTTCTTTTTTGTAGTCCGACATCAAAAATGATGAAGAAAAAGAAGTTGGATGTATAAGAAGAGATATTAAATTTACTCCCATACACATACCTACCCAACACGCACACACAAATGCAGGCAACTTTTTTTTAATATATTCATTTTATTTATTTTTAATGCTCTACAATCACTACCATAAAACTTAGATTATTTCTCCCCCTGCCTACCCCACACAACCCCCCTCCCTCCCCAAGACGGCATACAATTCTATATAGGATCTACACATACGTTCCTACTGAATACATTTTCATTATAGACATGCTGTGTAGAAGAACTAAAATAAATGGGAGAAATCATATGACAAACCAAAACATAATACACACACACACACACACACACACACACACACACACACGAAAATGATCTGCTACATTCTGCGATTGAATTCCATAGTTCTTTCTCTGAATATGGAAGGCATTTTGCCTTAGAAGACCACTGGGAATTTTTTTTTAATGTCTTTGCATTGCTATGAAGATCCAAGTCTACCAGAAAAAACTCTCGCACACTGTGGTTGTTGCTGTGCACAGAGTTCTCTCCTGGTTCTGCTCCTTTCGCTCAGCTTCAGATCAGAAGTCTTTCCAGGCCTCTCTGAAGTCTTCTTGTTCATCATTTCTTATGGCGCAATAGTATCCCATTACATTCATACACCATAATTTATTCAGCCATTCTCCAGTTGATGGGCATCCCCTTGATTTCCAGTTTTTGGCCACTACAAAGCGTGCTGCTATAAATATTTTTGTACATATGGGACCCTTTCTCATTTTTATGATCTCTTGAGGATACAGTCCTAGAAGCGAAATTGCTGGGTCAAAGGGTATTGCAGGCAACTTTCTTAACTAAAAATAATTAAGGAAATCTTAAATATTTGAGAAGTTTTAAAATACATCACTCCAACACGGCCTCTTTCCCTGTATATGTGATACTCCTATTTAAAAATTGTAACCAAAGGTCCATAAAACAAACATTCCTTCATATGTATGTGTGTGTGTGTGTTCAAGAATTTTTGGCATAACACAAAAACTAAATTGTTTGAAACCAAGCTTGTTCTTGTGCTTTACCCAGGTATTAGCACTCTTGAAATGAGTTTACATTTATGTTAATTCCCCCTATTAGAATATAACCTCCAGGAAGGCATTTTGTCTGAAGAATACAGTATAGGACAATGGAAAGACTGTTTGAATTATGGCTGTGAGGAGTGGTCAGAGGACCTGTGTTCAAATGTCACTACTGGTCACTGTCACTTACTGCCTGTGTGACCCTGGGGAAGTCACCTCTCCAATCCCTGAGGTGTTTTCTCTCCTGCAAAATGAACATTAGACTAAATGACCTCTAAGTTCCCTTTGAACTTTAAATCTAAGATCATATGAATTGAGTCGAAATTTAAAACCGTATGTTGTCACAATTCTCCTATTATAGTTCAAGTATATACAGTATACTGCAACCCAGGTTTCCAAAGACTTCAATCCATCTGCTATTACTGTAGTGCTATTGTCTACATGAAGTCAGTGTGACTCCAATCTCATCTTTCATATTCATACATCATGGGGAGATTCGGTCTATTTATCCATTGGATTTTTTTTTCCTCTAGGAGAGTTGCAAATGGCAGAAGAAATCAGTCTGTGCAGCAAATCAATGTGGGCAGCAGTCAGTGGGAGCAGCGGAGCTCACCCTGCGGCCATTCACTGCCTTTCTGCAGAGGAGAAGCTGAGCCTGCTTCTGTGCTTTATGACTGACTAGGGTACTCTTCCATTAGAGGGAGGCAGTCCCTCTTCCAGCTTTTCAAAAGCTCTCTGCTTTGCAGATAACTGCCTTGCTTCAAGTGCAGAGATTGGTTTGTGTGTGTACATATGCTGGTTTGGGGCAAGGGCTGATGACGGAGGAGGGGGAGCATGCAGCAGGGGTGCAGATACCATCAGAGCTTGGTGACGCTTAAGCTCCTAGCATCTTCTTGCTGTGCGGCTGCATAGATTCCTAATGAGTAGCAGTCACTGTCCCCAATACGCGCTGCTATTGATTTCCAAGAAGGATCCAAAATACAGTGCCTTTGTGTTTGAGTTGTGTGTAAGAGAGTTCATTCAATGCTTTGAAAGATTGCACCATGGATGTGCTAGCTTTCAGCTTGCCTGTTGTTGTGTTCAGGGCTGTGAAAGAAACCTGTCTGATTCTGCTTCTCTCTCAGCTGTATAACTAAGAAACACTGTGATGACATTTCTTTTCTGTGTTTTGACATCAAAAATAATGAAGAAAAAGACTCCAGATACACAAAAGGAAATAGTAAATGTAAATAAAAATAAATCCCCTACCTAAAAAACACAAAAACAGGCAAATTCCTTGACCAAGAACAAAACAAAACAAAAAACTCAAAACGAACCCAAGAAATATTAAATATCTGAAGTCTGAAAATCCACTGTTCCAATTCCCTCATTCTACCATTTCCTATATGTGATATGAAATTGATAATTGATTTTTAATTCTATTTGTTAAGATTTAATGAAGCCAGAATAGATTTAATATTCTCCTTCCCTGAGTCTAAATCTCATATCCCTACAAGTGTACTCAGGTAGCCTCAGGTCACTTGGATCAGGATTCTGTCTTAATGACTTATAACACTTGTGAACTTCACCCATTCTGGAGAAACTTGCCTAAAGGTCAATCTCATTAATCTAAACTGCAATTCCTGTACCTGCAGACTAATCCCATCACTTGAGGACTACTCCCATCTTTTGAGAATTGATCTAAACTCCTAATGATGTAATGGAAAGGAGCTGAAATAACACTTATCCCACCTCCACCTTGAAGCATAACCAGTTAGAAGAAGACACATCTATATGACTGTTTAAAACTTTATTGTCTCAATTTATCTTAATTTGTAGAGTGAGAATTGGCAACTATAAAAGAATCCTGATTTGGGGATAACCCCCTCAAAAGTTCTCAGGAAAGCTCCAGTGGATTTCTACCAAGGGACCATTTTGCAGAGGTCCACCCTGGGTCTCTCCCAACTTCTTCTGTGCCAAGGTACTGTAGGCTCTTTTTCTATAGGAATAGCTGGTGGAATTATTGAGGTTTAGGGGTGCTTGAGACCCCAAAATACCAACATGTCCTGTCCAAATGAATTGGACCCAAACCTTCTTTCAGTCAAAGAAAAACAAAGTTTATTAAAGATCTACCATATTGGCCAGACCCTTAAGAATCTCACCGTTGGCTAGATTCTTAAGGAATCTGAACATTTGTGATGCTTGTGTTAAAAAGTGGGCCACATTGAGCTAGATGTAATGAGAGACTTTCATGGAAATGGACTGACTCTTATATGGTTGTTGTCCTTTGTTTTCGAAGAAGACCAAAATGACATCACCATGATAAAGTGAAGTTTCAGTGTGTCTGACTGTGGCTGATCAGGCGAATACAAGCTCTGAATTCTCTACCAAGAGGTTGGGCACAAATAGTCGGTGTATTTGGAGTGGTTACTCCAAATTTGTGCATCCTACGTTTACTTTGTGCTGTCTCAATTCTGCTTTGCTCATAGAGCACAGTACCCTTTCTGATGTGGGCATGCCTTGCTGAGTGGTCCTGTGCCAGTGTCTCCCATGTTGCACAGTCAAATCCAAAGTTCTTGAGAGAGACCTTAAGAGTGTCCTTGTATCACTTCTTCTGACCACCCTGTGATCACTTGTCTCATATGAGTTCTCCATAAAATAGTCTTTTTGGCAAGCGTACGTTTTGTATTTGAACAACGTGACCAGCCCATCAGAGTTGCACTCTCTGAAGCATAGTTTGAATACTTGGCAGTTCAGCTTGAGCAAGGACTTCAGTGTCTGGTACCTTATTCTGTCAGATAATCCTCAGAATCTTCCTAAGACAGTTCAAATGGAGGCAATTCAGTTTCCTGGCATGGCACTGGTAGACTGTCTATGTTTCACAGGCATACAACAATGAGATCAGCACAATGACTCTGTAGCCCTTCAGTTTGGTAGTCAGTCTAATACCTCTTCTCTCCCAAACTTTTCTTCACAGACTCCCAAACACTGAGCTAGCTTTGGCAATGCCTGCGTCAACCTCATTGTCAATGTGTACCTCCCTGGAAAGTACACTACCAAGGTAAGTGAACTTATCCACAGCATTCAGAACTTCTCCATTTGTTGTAATTGATGGTTCCACATATGGATTTCCTCATCTGTAAAATGAACTGGAGAAGGAAATGGCAAACCACTGCAATATCTTTGCCAAGAAAACCTCAAATGTGGCCACAAAGAGTGAGATATGACTGAAATGACTGAATAATAACTTGTTGCTCTAAATCTTGCTATGTCATGTTATTAAACCTTCCACAAGATCCTATCATCCTCACTTGGGGCCTTTGGCTACTGAAGAGATATTGTCCCCTTTTATTGACCCGTCTTGCGAAGAAAGAGAACATGCTTGGAACTTTGTTGCCTCAGTTTCCCTTAATTTCTGTCATGGCAATGACACACCTCTTTACAAAGGCCCATAAAACAAATACTCCTTGAAAATTCCTTCTTCTGGAAATCAAAGGTATCTATAGTCATATGAAAAAATGCTCTAAATCACTATTGATTAGGGAAATGCAAATTAAAACAACTTTGAGGCACTACCTCACATTTATCAGGTTGCTTAATATGATGGAAAAGGAAAATAACACATGTTGGAGGAGATGTGGAAAAATTAGGGACACTAATTCACTGTTGGTGATGTTGTGAACTGATTTAACCATTCTGGAGAGCAATTTGAAACTATGTCCAAAGGGCTATAAAACTGTGCCTACCTTCTGACCCTACTAACTATTACTAGGCATATATTCCAAAGAGATCAGAGAAAAAGGAAAAGGACCTATATGTACAAAAGTATTTATACCAGCTCTTTTTGTGGTGGCAAAGAATTGGAAACTGAAGAGATGCCCATCAATTGGGGAATGGCTAAACAAGCTTTGGTGTTGATTGTAATGAAATACTATTGTGTTATAAGAAATGACTAGCAGGAAGGTTTCAGAAAAACCTGAAAAATCTTATATGAACTGATGCAAAGTCAAATAAGCAGAATCAGGAAAACACTGTACGCAGTAACAACAACAGTGTAAGGATGATCAATCATGAAAGACAGTTTCTGTAATCAAGATGACGATCCAAGCCAATTCCAAAGGACTTCTGAGGAAAAATACTCTCCATCTCGAGAGAAAGAACTGATGAAGTCTGAATGAATACCGAAGTACACTTTTTCTTAAACTTTATTATTCAAGGTTTGTTTGTTTTTCATTTTTGGTCATGTTCTTGATTGCACATGTATAATGTATTATCAAATTGCTTGCTTTCTCAAAGAAGAGGGAGGGAAGAGAATGGAGAATGGAGAGAAGTGGGAACTCAACATTTTAACAAAATGTTAAAAAAAGTTTTTTACACATAATTAAGGAAAACATTTAAAAAAAGAAAAGAAAAAAAGAAAATTCCTTCTTGTGGAATGTGTGGGGAAGGAAGAAGCTACATATGTGCCCCATTAGTTGTCACCACATGCATGTTGAGACATCTGCAATGAATGTATCAGCACTCTTCCCCACCCCACCCCTAATTATATTGCAAAGAAGATCAAAAACCAAGATGCCGGAAAACAATACAATTTTTTAAAAAGGTTCAAAAGTAGACCTAGACAATACTATATTTTATTGTACAGAATTAATATTTAGGGAAATTATTCTTGGTGAGATGATGATGATGATGATGATAATCAGAACAGCAGCAAAAATGTGTAATAAGTTTTAGTGAAAATAGTTTTGGTTAAAGTTGAAAACATTTTTATGAAATTAGAAGACAGAAAGTATTCAAGTCTAACGGACTGATCAGAGCTTGTAGATAGACCCAAAATGCTGATAAATTATTTTGTCTAATTTCTCATGACCATGATCATTGTCTAAGAGAATGTAAATTGATGGCATTCCAATTTCAAATCCTGACCGTGATACTGTAAGTTGCTTATCCTTTCTGACAAGAAAATATTTTGTAAACCTTAAAGTACTTTGTAACAGGGAGTTGTCATCATTTAAGCTCAGCCTTTATTTTTTTAAATCTTACTTTTTAATTAAAACAACTAACATTTCTACGTCAAGGTTTGCAAAGAACTTTATATACATTACCTCATTTGAGTGTCACAACAATTTTCTGGACAATCTTTTGAAGGAGATACTAACTGATATGAAAGTATTTGAGCTTCCCAAAACTGCTGTGAATTTTAGGTCTTGACTATTAAAGGATGTTAGCTCCTTGAGGGCGAATACTGTTTCATTTCGTCTACTAGGTGGTGCAGTGGATTGAGTACTGGAGTCAGAGTCAGAAACACTTGAATTCCAATTCTGCCTTAGACAATTACAGGCATGCCTCATTTTTATCACACTTTGCTTTACTGAGCTATATTGCATTTTTTACAAATTGAAGATTTGTAGCAACCCTGCATGGAGCAAGTCTATTGGTGCCTTTTTCCCAAAAAATATTTGTGCACATCATGTTTCTATATTGCATTTTGATAATTCTAGTAATATTTCAAACTTTTTCATGATTATTAATCTGTAATGGTAATCTGGGATTAGTCATCTTGGAGGTTGCTGTTGTAACTGTTATATGTGCCCATATAAGATAGCAAACTTAATAAACAAATGTATGTGCTCTAACTGCTTCACCGACTGGCCATTTCCCAACTTTCTTTCTCCTTGAGCCTTTCTATTTCCCAAGATTCCAAAATATTGATATTAGGCCAACTATAATAACGCAGCAATGGCCTGTAAGCGTTTAAGTGAAAGGAAGTCAATTTATAAGGCAAACTTCATTGTTTTCTTCTTTTAAGAAATTGCCTAAGTCACCCCAACCTTCAGCAACTACTAGCCTGATCAGTTAGCAGTCATCAATATCGAGGCAAGACCCTCCACCCGCAAAATGATTATAGCTTGTAGATGATGGTTAACGTTTTTTTTCTTTTTAGCAATAAAGTACTTTTATTAAGGCATGTAAATTGGGGTTTTTTTAGACACAATACTTTTGCACACTTGACTTTTATATGCACTTGGAAATGAAAAGATTTGTGTGACTTGCTTTATTGCAATATTTGATTTATTGTGGTGATCTGAAACTGAACCTGCCCTATCTCCATACCTGCCTGTATTAGTTGTATGTACCTGAGACAGTCACTTAGCCGTGAGGTGACCCTGCCCCCACCTGAGCACCTGAACTTGATCTCACACTGAATAGCAGCCCTGCCCCCAACCAAAGCCCTGAGGCTGGGAAGCAGCATTTGAATCTCAGACCCCAAGCGCTGGCTGGGCAGATCTGGAGGTGAGGTGGGTGTGGAGAGGACACTCAGAAGTCAAGTCACTGGCTGAGAAAATGCCCAGAAAAGGGAAAAAAAAATAAGACTATAGAAGGTTACTTTCTTGGTGAACAGATAATTCCTCCCTTCCTTTCAGATAAGGAAGAACAATGCTTACCATCAGGGAAAGACACAGAAGTCAAGGCTTCTGTATCCCAGCCCACCCAATGGGCTCAGGCCATGGAAGAGCTCAAAAAGGATTTTGAAAATCAAGTTAGATAGGTGGAGGAAAAACTGGGAAGAGAAATGAGAGACATGTAGGTAAAGCATGAAAAGCAGATAAACACTCTGCTAAAGGAGACCCAAAAAAATGCTGAGGAAAATAACACCTTGAAAAATAGGCTAACTCAATTGGCAAAAAGAGGTTCAAAAAGCCAATGAGGAGAAGAATGCTTTCAAATGCAGAATTAGGCAAATGGAAAAGGAGGTTCAAAAGCTCACTGAAGAAAATAGTTCTTTCAAAATTAGAATGAAACAGATGGAGGCCAATGACTTTATGACAAACCAAGAAATCACAAAACAAAACCAAAAGAATGAAAAAATGGAAGATAATGTGAAATATCTCATTGGACAAACAACTGACCTGGAAAATAGATCCAGGAGAGACAATTTAAAAATTATGGGCCTACCTGAAAGCCATGATCAAAAAAAGAGCCTAGACATCATCTTTCATGAAATTATCAAGGAAAACTGCCCTGAGATTCTAGAACCAGAGGGTAAAATAAGTATTCAAGGAATCCACAGATCACCACCTGAAAGAAATCCAAAAAGAGAAACTCCTAGGAACATTGTGGCCAAATTCCAGAGTTCACAGGTCAAGGAGAAAATACTGCAAGCAGCTAGAAAGAAACAATTCAAGTATTGTGGAAATACAATCAGGATAACACAAGATCTAGCAGCTTCTACGTTAAGGGATCGAAGGGCGTGGCATAGGATATTCCAGAAGTCAAAGGAACTAGGACTAAAACCAAGAATCACCTACCCAGCAAAACTGAGTATAATACTTCAGGGGAAAAATTGGTCTTTCAATGAAATAGAGGACTTTCAAGAATTCTTGATGAAAAGACCAGAGCTGAAAAGAAAATTTGACTTTCAGACACAAGAATGAAGAGAAGCATGAAAAGGTAAACAGCAAAGAGAAGTCATAAGGGACTTACTAAAGTTGAACTGTTTACATTCCTACATGGAAAGACGATATTTGTAACTCTTGAAACTTTTCAGTATCTGGGTAGTTGGTGGGATTACACACACACACACACACACACACACACACGCACACACACATAGAGACAGAGTGCACAGAGTGAATTGAAGAGGATGGGATCATATCTTAAAAAAATGAAATCAAGCAGTGAGAGAGAAATATATTGAGAGCAGAAAGGGAGAAATGGAATGGGGCAAATTATCTCTCATAAAAGAGGCAAGCAAAAGACTTATTAGTGGAGGGAAAAAGAGGGGAGGTGAGAGAAAAACATGAAGTTTACTCTCATCACATTCCACTAAAGGAAGGAATAAAATGCACATTCATTTTGGTACGAAAACCTATCTTACAATACAGGAAAGTAGGGGAGAAGGGGATAAGCAGGATGGGGGGGATGATGGAAGGGAGGGCATGGGGAGGAGGGAGAATTTGAGGTCAACACTCATGGGGAGGGACAGGATCAAAAGAGAGAATAGAAGTAATGGGGGACAGGATAGGATGGAGGGAAATATAGTTAGTCTTATACAACACGACTATTATGGAAGTCATTTGCAAAACTACACAGATTTGGCCTATATTGAAATTGTTTGCCTTCCCAAAGGGAATGGGTGGGGAGGGAGGGAGGAAGAGAAGTTGGAACTCAAAGTTTTAGGAACAACTGTTGAGCACTGTTCTTGCTACTAGGAAACAAGAAATACAGGTAAAGGGGTATAGAAAGTTATTTGGCCCTACAGGACAAAAGAGAAGATGGAGACAAGGGCAGAGAGGGATGATAGAAGAGAGGGCAGATTGGTGATAGGGGCAATTAGAATGCTCCGTGTTTTGGGGTGGGGGGAGGGGACAAAAGGGGAGAAAATTTGGAACCCAAAATTTTGTGAAAATGAATGTTAGAAGTTAAATAAATTTTAAAAAATCAAAAAAAAGAATTTATCATTTCATAAGGAAACAAAACAGGCAGACAAAGAATGTTAGCTCTCAAATAAGTCTGCATACAAATGAAGGAGATGAAATTATTCTGTCAAAAAAAAAAGAGAGAGAGAAGGGCTTGACAGCTCCTACTAGTTCTCAGAGGTGATTGTTAAATTTTCAGTATGAATGTTTAACCTTGGAAATTGGCACACTACAAATCAGGGCTTGATTGTTTTGTTGTTTGTATAGACTTAAGAAGGTGATGGAGAAAATTACAATAATGCAGATTACACTTCAAAGTATGTTCTGTACACATTTCTTCCCCTCTCCTCCACAGAGCCTGTTGTCAAATATTTACCAGCACATCTCTTAAGCAGACTGAAGTAGGGGAAGCTTTCCTAAACAGCAACAATTGGAATGAGGACTCAAATAATAATATTAACTCAAATTTATCTGACACTTTACCATTAAATACTTTCCTCATGAAACCTGTGAAGGGGGAATGTCGTAAGTAGAAGGAGCCCTGGCTCCTTGAGTCAAAAGATGTAGATTCAAGGTCTACTCCTGCCACTTGGTGGGTGAATGACCTTCAGCAAGTCACAGTCTCAGACCTCAATTTCCTCTCATATAATGAAAGAGCTCTGGGGCCCCTTCCAGTTCTAAATTAGTGATCTGAAGTTATACCCATTTTACAGAGAAGGAGAGAGAAGGAATGTGATTTGGTCACATAGGTAGTTAGTGTGGGAAGTAGGATTTGAATCCAAATGTACTTGATTTCAAATCCAATGTTCTATTCACGGTGCCAGTTTTAGCTGTAGAACAACAGGAAATTATACCCAAATCTTCTTGTCCCCAAGTCCAGGGCTTGTTTCATTATATCGTATTGGTCCCACAGCTTTAGCAAGAAAAACTTGGGACCTAGAGTATGATGTCTGTTACAGCATGAGAGAGGAAGTCTTCTTTCACTTTTGACTGGTGATGGGGAATCCTGTCTTGCTGATGCAAGCCAAATCTGGCTCTGAAAGATATTAGGTAAACAATGCTGGAGCTAGCTTGAACTGGATCATGAGAACTGACTATTAAATTTTTAGAGTAAACATTTACATTTTGGAAATCAGGAACCTACAAAATCAGGGCTCAATTTATTATTTTAATGATTGTCTAGAATTAAGAAAGTAATGAAGAAAATGTTAATAATGTAAATTAAAAGTATATTGTGGGGGCAACTATGTGGTGCAGAGGACAGAACAACAGCCCTAGAGTAAAGAAGATATGAGTACAAATGTGGCTTTAGACACTTAGCTGTGTGGCCCCGGGCAAGTCACTTAACCCTGATTGCATCCAAAAAATTCAAAAAGTATATTGTGGGTACATTTCCCCCACCTTCTTCCCAGGACTGGTTCTTAAACATTTATCAGCACATTCCTAGACATATTGTGCAGTGCAAGTAGGACAAAGACACCAAAAGAAACAGGCTACCAAAAGTCAAGAGCATGCAGCAAGAGTAACTCCATTTAGGCTTTGGAGCATGATTAAAGCATTTCAGAATTAAATGTTCCACACAACTTAGATTTGTTGTAGTTGAACAGACTATGAAACTCTTCTAATATACAAAGAGTCCTTCTGGAATTCATCAGACTTTACCAACCAGCTACAGCTGATTCTTTTCTATCCTAATTAAGGGCTTCTAACTTCTAATTGCCTAAATCTCTGTGAGGAGATCTCAAAACACAAATCATGGATTGAATTGCTTGTGGTGGGGCAAATTACCTTCCCCACCCCGAGTTTTAAATTCTCTTCCAAAGCTGTAAGAGAAAATTTTCTTGAGATCATTCTTCATGAAAAACAGAATGGAAAAGAATGAAATTTCTAATTACCTGAGGTCAAATGTGAATAAATGTATAGCTTATGTAATCAGACTACAAGTTTGCAACAGTCAAGAGAGGTTTTAGATAAAGTATAAGGATGGACCCTACCTCAAAACCTGGAAAGCTCTTTGCTGACCATAATTCAGAGGTGGGAAACTTGTGGTACTGAGGCCACATGTGGCCCTCTAGGACCTCAAGTGTGACCCTTTAGGACCTAGAGGGCCACATGTGTCCTCAAGGCTGTATATTATTCACCCCTGACATAGACATACGCATAATCACATAGATAAATACAGGCCAACCTGGAAGATTACCTTGCTCTCTAAGCTTAACGTGTTTCTTCAGATTCATTTAAAGAACAAGACCCACAGGTAGGGTTGAGGAAAAATTCAAAACTTGACCCCAAGCTACATTTCCAGTCTCATTATATGTATCTTATATCCTTTCCCATCTACAATCTAGTAAAATGAGCTTCTTTCCTGTATCTTAAATATGGCAATCCATTATCCATCCTTGAACCTTTATACTGGCCATCCCTTTTGTGAAATGCACTTCTTCCTTGCTCTGCCTTTTCTCTTAGAATTCTTTTCTTTCAAGATTCAACTCAAGCACCACTTTCTGCTTGAAGCCTTTCCTGATCCCTCTGTAAAAGCAAGTACCCCAACATATCACAGGTTTTTAGATCTGCATTTCTAAAAGGAAAGGCAGCTTTTGGGGGATCAACAATCACTTTACTCACATGTGTAATTCACCTAGTTCAGAGGGAAAAGTCAGCACCCTGAACATCAGAGAAAATACAGAGAAATCCAAGTCAACAGACATGGTTTCCAATTGTCTGATGTAAGAAATAACATACATCATAAATCAAGAGACAGATCTGACTGTCTGACCATTACATACATACATATTTACCAGACAGAGAAGCACCAACATCTGGGTTTTCAAAGCCAGAGGCTCCTTAGTGGCTTCCCAGAGTCTACTCTGGCCAAACAACTACTTCTAATCAGTAAGCCCCAAAGTAAAATCTCACCCTCAGAGTATTTATACATTTTTTTTAGAACCAAAGGGCATTACAACCTTTGAGAACCAGTGCCTCATTAGAAATGTAACAAAAGGTGTGGGTCTTCCTAAAAATCTTCCCTAATCAAACTTCCCTTATGAGCAGTCCCATTAATGGATGGGGAAGATCTTCTTTAATCGCTTTTTTCAATCAGAGGCACTTGATTATACTAAAGCAAAAAAATGTGTTATCAATACACCTTCCACTCCAATCTTTGAGCCCCCCCTCCCTAAACTACTTTGAATTATTTTGTATTTAGTCCGTATGTATTCTTGTATACATGATGTGTACCTTAAGAAAATGCACAGGGACTGTTTTCAGTTTTGCTTTTGTATCCTCAGAATTGTTTGAGAAATGCTTGTTGATTGACTCATTGCCTTAGATTCAGACAGCTCTTTGTAGTTTCTTGGAAAATAGCTCTTGAACTGATTCAGGGGATGCTTGTTGGCAAAAAGGAATTGATTGAAATTTTAAAAATTAATTTTTTTATATTTTTTGTTTTTATATTATCTTTATTTTCAAATCTATCTCTGATACTTCCCTAAAAACAAACCTTCTTAAAGAGGATTTTCTAACCCTAAGTTAGTTAGAGACTTGGGGCAGAGATGTTGATCCAGTGAGGAGGATCAAAGTCAAACCAAATGCCTTCAGACTACAATTAGTTGATTGACTATTCTTATTTCAAAAGAGATTGGCCTTTAAAGGTTGAGACTTTGGGAACTGACAGACTTCCCTCCTTTAATGGCTATAATTTCCAGACTAAGTAATGACAATATCTATTTTTTTATGAAAGAAAAAAATTGCCATATACTCACTCCTCATTGAACCACACGATTTTCTTAGCTCATATTTTTTCAGATAAAATTAAGATTTTATTATACTTTTAAACAAATTTTAACATATAAAATAGATCTTTATTGAGAAAAATAATTTATAATTTCCATAGTTATAACATGTAAAATAATAATAATATTATCACTGAGATGGATGGGCTTGTTTTCCAGTCACTTTTCTCAAAAATTGGTGATGTGGATAATCTCATATTATATTCTATATTAAAATATATTCATAGTTGAGGTTGTCCCCTACCCCAGAAGTGGAGTGGCAACAGATGTCATCTTACGGTAACTCAGTCTCCTGTACCATAGGTATTTTTGACATAACATTTTAAAAGGTTAACTAACAATACAAGGTGATATATTAAGTGCCAGGCAAGGCTTATAAATGAGATGACAAATTTTATAGGAGTTCAAAAGAGTGATAGATCACTCAGGACTCAAATGGAGAGGGCGAAACTTAGAGAATAGTTAAGATTCAGATATGCTGTTAGCAGTAAGCACTAAGGCAGAGGAACTCAGCTGTGCACTGGAGACAAGCTTTAGGTGCTAGCCATGAAAATAGAGCAGAGGAGTTCAGCTGAGACTGAGTATTACGGATGAGCCCCAGAAGTTTCTTAATTTAACACCTACTAGGTGCCAGGGACCACAAATATTTCCCCATTTGACCTTCACAACAGCCCTGGGAGGTAGGTGCTATTATTTTCCTCATTTTTACAGATGAAGAAACTGAGGCAAACAGAGGTCAAGTGACTTACCTAGGGCTACATCTATAACAGCAAGGACACCAGCATACACAGGAGGGCCTTCTGTATAGGTTCTTAGATTTGCTTTTCTAAAAAGAAAGGCAACTTTTGAGGGGTCAACAATCCACTTTAATCAACCACTTATATCATTCACTTGGTTCAGTCAGCACCCTGAACTCTAGAGAAAATACAAACAGAAATTACAAGCAGAAAACCCAACAGACAAGGCTTCCAACTGCCTGACCACAGACAATATATCGTTACCAGATATCATTACCAACACATTGTTACCAGAGGAAGAAGCACCAACATCTGGGTTTTCAAAGCAGGGGGGCTTCTTAACAACTACCCAGAATCTCATCTGGTATATGAACCTTTCTCTAAAAAATAAGCCCCAAAGCAAAATTTCACATCAGAGTATATGCACTCTTTTCAGAGCTGCAGGGCACAACCCTTTATGACCCAGTGCCTCATTAGAAATTAATAAAAAGTGTAGGCCTTAATACAAAACAAGCCTCCCCTAATCAAGCCTCCCCAGAGAGCCCCACCTCAGGCCTATCAATGGGTAGAGAAGATTTTTGACTCCAATTACAATAGCCATTAAGCATCTGAGGTCATAATTAAACACAGATCTTTCTGACTCAAAACCTCAGGGCTCCATTCACTGTGATATCTAGCTGCCATCCATATCTAGTTTCAGAAGAATATGTATTTTAAACAGGTTTTCCTTCCCTTGAGTGCTGGTATACTCAGATCAGAGATGGAAGCCCTATTATTCTCAGCTGGGTGTCTCTGGAAAGTATGGGGAGTAATTCTGAGAGCAAACCTAATGCCCTGCTCCTGGTAGGGGAAAATTGATTTAGAGAGTATTTCTTGCTAATAAAGTTTTTGGGGGGGAATAGGGGGAACTTGACCTGCAATCATATTGGTGTAGGGAACCCCTAGTGAGGAAACTCCTCCACCAATGCAGATTCCATCTATCTTACAATTTAAGAATCATAGATGTTTCCTTAACAAATTGTATTAATAAATTAAACAAGGCTTATTTTAAAGTTTCATAGAGTGGAGTATATTGGATCCATAAGATGGATCAGCATGCTATTAGAGAAAGAAATTAAACAAGTTAAAACAGAAATTAAAGACAATTACAAAAGTGTCAAACAGACACGGTAGAAGATGCCCAAGGGAGAAGGGAATGGCAAGAATTCTTGTTACTCTGTGAGGCACAAGTGGCAGTTTGGTTGGTGATGGAAAGATGCCCTTGTTTAGGCATGGCAATAGTTCGGTATTTCTTTAGTGCCCTAGAGTGAGCATTGCTATAGTTATGTTGTAAAGGAGTTGTCCTTGACTCTTCATCTCACATTAGGATTGTGAACTCCTTGAGGGCACAGAGTAGGTGCTTAATAAATATTGATTTTTTTGATCTGGTCAAGTTGCTAAGTGTTGTAAACTCTACCTTCTCTAGCATAAAATACAAACTCCTCTGCCATTTAAACTCCTTTACAGAAGATGGTGGCATAAAAGCAGGGACCTGCTAGGGCTTTCCCCCCAAACCCCTCAAAAAAACTGTAAAAAATGACTCTAAAATTCTAGAACAGCAGAAGCCACAAAAGGACAGACTGAAGCAAATTTCCAGCACAAGACAATCTAGAAGACCCACAAGAAGGGTCTGTTGTACTAGGCTGGGAGCAGAGTGTTCTTTGGCATGAGTCATAACGAGGTATGGAAAGAATTGGAGCAGGCCTTAGTTCCCAAAATCACTGGTGGCTGCTGTGGTTTCCAGACTTCTCCAATGAGATATTTCACATTACCTTCCATTTTTTCATTCTTTTGGTTTTGTTTTGTGATTTCTTGGTTTGTCATAAAGTCATTGGCCTCCATCTGTTTCATTCTAATTTTGAAAGAACTATTTTCTTCAGTGAGCTTTTGAACCTCCTTTTCCATTTGGCTAATTCTGCTTTTTAAAGCATTCTTATCCTCATTGGCTTTTTGAACCTCTTTTGCTAATTGAGTTAGCCTATTTTTCAAGGTGTTACTTTTTTTCAGCATTTTTTTGGGTCTCCTTTAGCAAGGTGTTGACCTGCTTCTCATACTTTTCTTTCATCTCTCTCATTTCTCTTCCCAGGTTTTCCCTCCACCTCTCTTACTTGATTTTCAAAATCCTTTTTGAGCTCTTCCATGGCCTGAGCCCATGGTATATTTATTTTGGATGTGTGGGATACAGAAGCCTTGACTTCTGTGTCTTTTCCTGATGGTAAGCATTGTTCTTCTGCATCAGAAAGGAACGGAGGAAGTATCTGTTCACCAAGAAAGTAACCTTCTGTAGTCTTATTTTTTTCCCTTTCCTGGGCATTTTCCCAGCCAGTGACTTGACTTCTGAGTTTTCTTTCCACACCCACCTCGCCTCCAGATCTACCCAGCCAGTGCTTGGGGTCTGAGATTCAAATGCTGCTTCCCAGCCTCAGGGCTTTGGGCTGGGGCAGGGCTGCTACTCAGTGTGAGATCAAGTTCAGGTGCTCAGGGGGCAGGGCCCCCAACTCGGAGCTCAGTTCCCTCAGGGGACTTATGCAGAGACCTTCAACAATGGATCTGAGCTCCTGCCTGCTTGAGGAGCCCCTGTCTGCCGCCGCCCCCACTGCTGCCTCCCAAGGGGGCCCAAGCCATGGGGATACCCCATTCCCCTCTCAACCAGTCAAAGAGACCCTCTCACCACCCTTTGTCACCTGTGGGTGGAGGGACCCGTGCAGCCGCTGGAGATTCCGTCCCTGAAGCCTGCTTGGATTTGCTCCCCTCGGCGCCATGCAGCCAAGGCAGGGCTGGGCTCTGCTCTGGTCCAGTGCACGACGGACCTTTCGAGTCAGGTTTTCAGGGCTCTCTGGAACAGAAATCTCCTCTGTTCCCTTGTTCGGTGGCTTCTGCTGCACCAGAATTTGTTGGGAGTTCTTTTTTACAGATATTTTATGGGCTGTGGGTTTGGAGCTAGCATATGTGTGTCTTTCTACTCTGCCATCTTGGCTCTTCCCCCGGTTTCCAGACTTCTCAACACACAAATACCAAAGACAGCTTCAAAGGTCAGTGGGAAGGGTCTCTCACCGGACTGAGAGGGCAGTGTGGTCTGGCTCTAGCCCTAACCCCAGCACCAGGGTGGCAGCAGTCACTTCTGAAGCAAAGGCTGCTTCTGGAGCCCTACATTTAACACAGAGCTCAAAAGTCAAGTAATTAGCTGGGAAAATGAGCAAACTTGGGAAAAGAAACACTACAGATTCTTACTTTCTCAGTGAAGAGGGATTTTCTTATGTCATTGGTGATGAGGAAGATCAAAACATACAACCAGAAGGAGACAGCAAAATCAAAGCTCCTGCAACCAAAACATTCAAGAAAAATATGAATTGGTCTCTGGTTGTGGAAGAGCTCAAAAAGGATTTTGAAAATCAAGTAAGAGAAGTAGAGGAAAAATTGAGAAGAGAAATGAGAGTGATGCAAGAAAATCATGAAAAAATGAGTCAACAGCCTGCTGAAGGAGACCCCAAGAAATGCTGAAGAAAATAGCAACTTTAAAATTAAGCTTACAAAAGAGGTCCAAAAAGCCAATGAGAAGAAGAATGCTTCAAAAAGAAGAATGAGCCAAATGGAAAAAGAGGTCCGAAATCTTACAGAAGAAAAGAATTCTTTAAAAATTAGAATGGAGCAAATAGAAACTAAAGACTTTATGAGAAATTAGGAAATCATAAAACAAAACCAAATGAATGAAAAAATAGAAGACAATGTGAAGTATCTCATTGGAAAAACAACTGATCTGGAAAAATGGATCCAGGAGAAATAATTTAAAATTTTTTGGACTACCTGAAAGCCATGATCAAAAAAAGAACCTAGACAGCAACTTGCAAGAAATTATCAAGGAAAATTGCCATGATATTCTAGAAAAAGAGGATAAAATAGAAAAGGAAAGAATTCACTCATCACTTCCTGAAAGAGATCCCAAAAGGAAAACTCCTAGAAATATTGTAGCCAAATTCCAGAGTTCCCAGGTAAATGAGAAAATGTTATAAGCAGCCAGAAAGAAACAGTTCAAGTACTGTGGAAACACAATCAGTATAACATAGGATTTAGCTGCTTCTATATTATGGAATCAGAGGACTTGGAATATGATATTCCAGAGTTCAAAGGAGCTAGGATTAAAACAAAGAATCACCTACCCATCAAAACTGTGTAAATACTTCAGGGGAAAAAATGATCATTCAATGAAATAGAGGACTTCCAAGGACTCTTGTTGAAAAGACCAGAGCTGAAGGGAAAATTTGAGTTTCAAAGACAAGAATCAAGAGAAGCATGAAAAGGAAAACAGGAAAGAGAAACCATAAGGAAATTAAGTTGAACTGTCTACATTCCTGCATGGAAAGATGATATTTGTAACTCATGAGACCTTTCTCAGTGTTAGGATAGTTGGAGGCAATAAGTATAAGTATATGTATATATGTATATGTATATGTACATGTATGTGTCTGTGTTTATGTGTGTGTGTGTGTGTGTGGAGAGAGAGAGAGAGAGAGAGAGAGAGAGAGAGAGAGAGAGAGAGAGAGAGAGAGAGAGATGGGGGCACTGAATATGAAGAGATTATACCTAAAAAAGGAAATTAAAGATTGAGATGAATGTACTAGGAGAAAGACAAAGGGAGAGGTAGAATGTGGTAAATCATCTCACATAAAAGAGGCAAGAAAAAGATTTTACAATGGAGGGGAAGAAGGGGAAGGTGAGAAGAAATAAGTGAACCTTCCCTCCATCGGATTTGGCTTCAGGAGGGAATAAAATACACACTCAAGTAGGTATGAAAATTTATCTTACTCTACAGGAAAGCAGGGGGGAAGGGGAATAAAATACACATTCAATTAAATATGGAAGTTGATCTTACCCTAGAGGAAAGCAGGGGAGAAGGGGATAAGAAAGGGGGATAATAGAAGGGACAGCAGATTGGGGGAAGGGGTAATCAGTAGCAAACACTTTGATAGAGGGACAGGTTAAAGGAGACAAGAGAATAAATGGAGGGTGGAGCAGGATAGAGAGAAATATTTAGTCTTTCACAACATGACTTATGGAAATGTTTTGCATGACCACACATATGTAAGTCATATCAAATTGCTTGCCTTCTCAATGAGGTTGAGTGGGGTGGGGAGAAGGGAGAGAATGTGAAACTCAAAGCTTTAAAAATGAATGTTAAAAATTGTTTTTATGTGCAACTAGGAAATAAGATATATAGGCAATAGTGTATAGAAATCTATCTTGCCCTACAGAAAAATAGAAGGGAAGGGAATGGGGGTGGGGGGCTAGAACTGATAGAAGGGAGAGTAAATTGGAGGAAAGAATATTGAGAATACATGCTGTCCTGGGGTGGGGATAGGGGAGAGATGGGGAGAAAATTTGAAATTCAAAATTTTGTGGAAGTGAATGTTAAAAACTGAAAACAAATGAATAAAAAATTAAAGCACTGTCTAAAAAAATCATCTTTTACTACCTGGCTCCAACCTACTTTTCTTCCTTCTTTTCTTTTTTCATTCTGAACTTAGTACCAAATTAAGTATAGAGTTTATGTACATAGTAGGAAAGTAGATTATACATGAAGTTGCAAATCTTTATTAGGGAGAACTTGCTTTAAAAAAAGCATATAATAAATTCTGTGTGTAACTTTCAAAGCTGTCTTGCTTGTCTATGATGCCTTTTGACTTTCCTTCTGTTCTCTTCTATATGTTAAAAAAACAATTCAATTATTTCTTTTTACTTTCTTTTCTTTTTCTTTATTTCTTCATAGCAAACCTATAGTTAACTCCCTTTTCCCTCCCAGATACCTCTTAAATTAATTTTTAAGAAAAGGAAAAAAGAAAATCCTTGTAACATGAACATGTTCAGGTAAAACAAATTCCCACATCAGCCATATTCCAAAATGTATGGCTCTTTATGCTTCTTGAGTCAATCACTTTTCCATTCTTATTACATATTACTTCCCTTCATGCACTCCATGGTCCAGTCAAACTGGCTGTTCCACAAATACAATACTCAGTCTCCCATTTCTATGTCTTTTCACAGATTCAATTTAATAATTCAATAAACATTTATTATGTGCCAGGCACTATGCTACACTCACAGTTACTAAATACAAAGTTGTCCTGTGTACATATGACATACTCCATCCTCCCCTCCAGCTCTTAGAATTCCTTGTTTCCTTCAAAACCCAGCTAAAATGCCACCTTCTACATGAAGCTTTTCATTATCTTCATCAAGTGCTAATGACTTCCCCATCAAAGTACCTTATATTTTTATTTAGTATATTATGTATTATTTAGTATATTATAGTATGCATATATAGGGTACACTGTTTCAGATAAATAGAGTATTGAAAGAGACAAAAAAGTGGATAAAAGGAATATATTTATGTTAATTCTCCAAGGATGTAAAATATCACCACTGTTACCTAACAGTAGTAGACAGATAACTTTGTTTTAATATACAGTGCTAATATATGCATATGAAGAAATACAGATTTCAAATGGGATTTATTCACTTTGGAAGAGAAAAAGATCTGTGGTATGAAACTAAAAAGACTCAAACATATTTGTGAAGAATACAGAAAGAGGCCTTGGTTGTGTGGGAAGAATTTAATGTTATAAAGAGACAGAAAAAGGATTTTTAATTTAAATGGCAGGTAAAATGAATATAAAGAAATACAATTTCAAAAGGAGCAAAGTGAGGACAATGTTGAAGATTTCGAAACTGCAAAGCTATAATGAAGGAGAGCAAGCCTGAAGAGAAAAATCACAAGCATTTGGAGACTGAGGCATGATCTAAAAAGAACTATCCATTTTACAGGGGAAATCTGGGGAGTTGGACCTTTTAAAGTAAAGGGTGAATCACTGAGAGTTGGGAGGCTCACATTTAAGGTATAGGAATTCAGTACAGGAACCTGAGAACAATAACTGAAGGCACATGAAGGGAGACACAAAGCTAATTTGTTGAAATTATGGCAGTCATTTGACAGAAGGCTTCAGCTGAGTGATTCCTGACTGTTGGAAAAGGGATTAGACTTTTTTTCTGCTTCTCCCTATAGAGCAACACTAGGAGTGATGAGTAGAAGTTGCAAAAAAAAGTAAATGCATACCTGGTAGGTGGAAAAACTTCCTAATAACTAGAGAAATCCAGAAATGGAAAAGGCTCCAGAGTAGAAGCATGTAGGAGCTCTTTAAGCAAAAGTTGGATGACCTCCTAATGAAGCATGTGATATAGAGCATTCTTGATCATATACAGGTTGGACTTGATGACTACTAAGGCCTTTTCTAACTCTGAAATCATACGATTCTAGTAGAGCAGGCATGCACTTTCACTGGGGCCAGAAGCATCTATCCCTTCTTTGTGCAGAACTTTGGGGCTGGAAGAAAGACAATACACTGGAGACTCCAGGGCTCTAGTAGGGTTGATGTTTGTCCTTTGTAGGAAGAGTCAATGACATCAGGAGGGTGGTGTCGACTCACAAGTGAATCGGATTTAAGTGAGGCAGAGCTGTGAAAAGTCATGAGTCTCAGACCCTACAGAGTCATTGGATTCCAGTGGCAAGACATAGGTTGACTGGCAATGGCCCCCAACAGAGTTAGTTACCTCGAAAAAAGCAGGAGCCACCCAAGTGAAAATGACTGTCTCAAAATGAGAGAGACTGCCTGCAGATTGAAAACTGAATCAGGAGTTTTAGTGACTATGAACCAAGAAAGAATGTTGAAGCATGCAGCCTAGGAGTAATGGCAGCAATAAGAACGGTAAAAGAAGTGCAAGCACCTAAGAGATGCTGTTCCTTTACCAATACTCTCAAGTTAATAAAACAAAAAAGGATTGGGCTTTGAGTTGATAGGGGGTAGTGTCTGAAATCTGGAGAAGAGGAGAATTCTACAAAAGGGAGCTAATCTACAGAGAAAGCAAAACCTACAGATTTATGTTGTGATTACTTATTTCTCTAGTAGAATACTTCTTCAGATTTCCTATAAGTGTGATTTTGCTGTTTTGGGAACTTTCTGTTGCAGTTTGTTTTCTCTCTGTCTCTATCTTTATCTCTATATCCCCTCTCTGTCTCTGTCTGTGTCTGTCTCTTTTTTTTTTTCTTGTTTCTCTCTCCAGTAAGGGGCAGTTTGATTACATAAATGAAACAGAGCCTCTCCACACTGCATGGCTCCACAATGAGGTAAGTTTCCTGGGTTTTGATTTGGCACACAATCTAAAAATACCTATTACTTAAACTAATCTATCTCCTGCCAAGTCTAGATTTCTACTTAACTGTTTCCATCAAGTGATCAAGACCTTGGAGACTCTTAAATGTCTAGAGTGTTTCTTTGGCCTACACAATCCTATATAATCAGCATGAAGCATACTACATGTAGTAAATGCCAGCTTAATTATAAACTTGCTCCAACTGGATTATATTCAAAATAAATGTGCTTATGATGAAATTTTGATCTCATAAAAAATTAGTAACTGGGCTTCTGGGACAGGAGTAATTTTTTGTGGTGATTGTTTTGTTTCATGATCAAATGATTTATATTTTTAATTCTTACTTTAATAATTCTTTTTAAATTGCACGAAGTCTTTTGGGACACTGTATAATGGAGAAAACACGAGTGGCTTTAGTAGTGACAGTGCTCCCAGAGAAGACTGCAGAGATTTACTTTCTTGAAAGTTTACCCAAAGATCAAGATGGTGTCAGGACACTGGGATGGGGCCAAGTAAGTCAGCCAACAAACGTTTATGAAGCTCTTACTATGTGCCAGACACTCTTGGGGGATATAAAAGAGGGCAAAAATATTGTCCTTGTTCTCAAGGAAATTACATTTTAATGGGGGAGACAGTATGTAAATTAACAAGTAAATATAAGATATATTCAAAATTGAAGGGAGATAATCTTAGAGGAAAGCTCCTGGGGAAGTGAATAAGTAGGAGGGACTGAGAAAGAATTTCTGTAGTAAATAGGATTTGATCTGAGTTTTGAAGAAATTCAGGAAATCTAAGAAGTAGAAGGCAAGGGGGAGCTCATTCCAGGGATGGAAAACAGTCCATGCAAAAGCCTGAAATTAAGAGAAGGAGGCTCCATATTCAAAGAATGACAAGTAGGCAAAATGTAGTTAGATCTTAGAAGGTATGGAAGGGAGTAAATTCTATTAAGACAAGAAAGGTTACAAAAGGTTAGGTTATGAAAATCTTTAAATACCCAACAGAGAAAGCCAATTGACTGTGGATATTGTAGTCTTGAAAAGGATTTACTCAGGATCTTGGCCCTGGAACAGACCCTATGTCTTTGTTTTTGATGCCAGGCAGATTTCCCAAAATCCCAGGTGATATGTGTGGAGTTCTGAACAGCCCTACAATGAAGAACACCATGGCACCAATGCAGCACCTTGGATAGAGAGCTGAGGGCATGCATACTTCTAGGGCTGAAAGGAACCATTGTGGCTACTTGTTATTGACCACCCTCCTCCCCCCCTCCGCATTACTATTCTAAGAATAGGATAATAGATAAATCGATAAGGGAAAAGCTCATGATTAAATAAGCGATAGAGAAGGTTATAAGATAAAAGGGACAATTTTGATCATATGAAATTGAAAAGTTGTTGCACAAATAAATTGAATATGATAAAGACAAGGAGAGAAATAGGATTTCTAGGACAAAGTTCTGATATATAAGATATACATGGAACTGATTCAAATTTCTAAAACTAAGAGTCATTTTCCAAGAGATACAGGTCAAAGGCAGTTTTCAAAGGAAGAAATCTGATTTATCAACAACAACATAAAAAAAATGCATTGAATCATTAGTTATTAGAGAAACGTACATTAAAGCAACTTTGAGGTTCTACTTCATCTCTATCAGACTGGTAAAGATGACAAAAGAGAAAATGACAAATTTTGGAGGAACTGTGGGATACCTGGTACAGTGCTGTGCTACTGGTGGGGCTTTGAATTGGTCTAGCCTTTCTGGAAAGCAATTTGGAGCTATGCCCCAACAACTGAAAATCTGATTACCCTTTGGCCCAGCTACTAGTTCTAATTCCAGGGGTATGCTGGTAAACGTTTAGTAACCAGCTTTTCAAAAGAAAATGTATACTTTTATGTGTAATCTTAATTGTTAACATGTTCTCCATCTCTTTCTTGAGACTACACAATCAATAAATCAGTGAATTTAGCCCAGTTTACCAATTTCTGAGATATAAGTGTTCACACTGAAAAATTTAACTATTGATTCTCACAAGTTGCTACAAGCCAGCATTAGCACATTCCTACGCAAAAGAAAACAAAGAAGAAAATAACACCTCTTTTGGTGGTAGCCCTATATTGGAAACTAAGAGAATGTCCTCCAAATGAGGAATGGCTAAATAAATTGTGGTATATGAATAGAATGTAATTTTTTTTGCATAAGAAATGATGAAATGGACAATTTTGGAGGAAACTGGGAAAACCTGAACAAATGCAGAGCAAAGTGAGCAGAGAAAGGAGAACAATTTATGAAGTCATAACATCATGGAGAAAAGTAATTGTAAAAGACTTTAAAACTGATCAATGATAAATCATAAGTTCAAAAGACATAAGTTCTTGACAGTGAAGTAATGAACTTCAAATGTAGAAAGAAACATACACTTTCAGATATGGCTACTGTGGAAATTTGTTTTGCCAGACCATGCAGCTGTGTATTGAGGGCTTTATTTTTCAGGTTTTGTTGTTGTTCATGGGGGGACAGGTGGTGGGAAGGACTGATTTTTTTTTAAATTGAAAAAAATAAGAACAATCTCCCCATTGTAAAAATACGTATGATTTAAAAAAGAAATATAATATTCGGTCTTTTTTAAAAATCATGTTTTTCAGGGAATCTAATAATTCTTACATTACCTCTCTTTGACCTGTTTTCCAAGTTAGTTGCCTTTGATATTAGATATCATGCATTTTCTTATTTTTTTCAACCTTTTGACTTTGTCTTAATTTTTCTTCCCCTCTCATGGAGTCACTGATTTCGTTTGGTCTGTTCTTGTTTTCAGAGATTCAGTTTCTTGGGCAAGATTTACCACTTTCTCTTCTAAGCTATTTAGTCTTCCAATTCTTTTCCTATGAGCTTTTATTTCATTTTTTAAATCTCTTGCTTCACTTCTCCTAGATATTCATATAGTCCTTGTGGAAAACTCTTTTTTCCTGTGATTCTCTGCTTCAATTTGTTATGCAGTTAGATTTGCAATAATTTTTGATACTAGTTGGTATTTTCTTTGATTTAATCTTTTTTTCCAGATTTAATTCCCAAACTGAGGTTTGGCACCAGGGTCCTGTTGCACTTTTGGGTAAGGTGATAAATTCTGTTTCGTTTCACCCTGGGCCTCATGGGATATTGTGCTGACCTCCACTTTCTGGAGTTAAGCTTTCCCTAGATCACTGACATTGAAAGTCCTGAGTATTTATGGACCTCTATGGCATTTCACTACAGAGAGTTAGGGACCTCAGAGCCTCTTGGACTGAGCTGTCCCAGTCTGAATGCTTCAGTTCAAGTACTACAGAGGCATCAAATGAGTCAGCTGCCTGATGTTCTCTGAAGCTTTCAAGGTCCCTGTTCTGGTGCTTTCTGATCATTCTGATGTTTTTACAAGGGAGTATTTAGTTCTTACTGCCTACCAACACAATCTTGCAGACTTCATGTGTTCTGTTTCCTAGGAAGTTACTTTGAATGATGGTCAGTAGGGAGATGTGGGGGTTAGGTGGTGGTAGGGAAAATGCAGTGACTTTCCTAATGCTCTTGGGCAATATGTATGATTTAGTAGTCCCCTGTTATTTCCCTGTGGTGTGGGAGATCTAGATCCAAGGCTATTTCTGGGTTTTCATCATGGTGTATCAATGTATTTGGAATCTAGAGGATTCAGTTATTTAACTGCCTGTATGACCTTGGACAAGTCACTTAATCTCTCTGGGCATTATTTTAATTGAGAGTTGGATTAGATGACTTCTAAGATCTCTTCCATCTCCAGATCTATAAACTTTCCCGAACTTAGGTTTTTCAGCCTGTCAACTGACAGATCTTTATCCATTGTTGTTACCAGTTTATTAAATAATTCTTCTTCTTCAGAGGGAGATATATGGTTGTAACAGCAAGGACCCTGGCATACACAGGAGGGCCTGCTGTACAGGTTCTCAGATCTGCTTTTCTAAAAGGAAAGCAACTTTTAAGAGATCGACAATCACTTTATTCAAGCACATATATCATTCACTTAGTTCAGGAGAAAAAGTCAGCACCCTGGACTTCAGAGAAAATACAAACAGAGAAATAAAGACCAACAGACAGGGCTTCCAACTGTCTGACCATAAATAACACATACATTATAGATCAACAGACAGATCCAACTGTCTGACCATTATATACAAACATAGTAACCAGAGAGAGAAGCACCAACATCTGGGTTTTCAAAGCAAGAAGGCTCTTTATCAGCTGCCCAGAATCTCCTTTGGCCAAACAAACACTCCAATGAGTAAGCCCCAAAGTAAAATCTGTATAAAATGTATTTATACACTTTTCAGAGCTGGAGGGCATGACCCTCTGACCCAGTGCCTTAATAGAAATTCACAAAAGATATCAAGGCCTATTAATGAGTGGGGAAGATCTTTAACTCTTCCCACCACCCACCATTAACCTTACATTAACATTACAATACTTAGGGTTATTTTGGACTCTGCCAATCCTTAAATTTTCAATGTGAGCGTTTATATCTTGGAAATCTGCAGATGCTACAAATCAGGGCTTGATTTATATTTTTATTGTCTAGGTTTAATAAAATAATGGGAAAAATATTAATAATGCAGATTAAGCTTAAAAGTGTGTTGTTTATACTTTAATTAATTGTTAAATGTTTGCTAGCACTCTCCTGTATCTTTTTCCAGTTTTTATCTTCTATTCTTGCTACATGAGGAACTTTTGAATGGTCAGCTATGCCTGACAGTTCACCACAAAAAACAAAACAAAACAAAATACAATCTGAAACCAGGTTGAGTTATAGCTCCTTTCTTGAACTTGTGACTGATCACTGGCCATCTCAAATGGGCCCTCACTACTGCTAGGCAATCTTACTATGCCTCCCTTTTCAACTCACTAACCTAGTCTCAACAGTAGCTCCTCCAAACCTTTTCATCCCTCCTCAAACCTCCAATGGCTCCTTCTTCCCCTCATGCTCTCAAATAATTTGAGACCATCTACTGTGGACTCCTTCTCCCCTCTTCCTCACCTTCTATCACTCAGATGCCTTCTGCCACTATCTCCTTTTTCACCCTTGTCTCACATGAAAAAGTGGCCTTACTCCTTACCATGAATAAATCCTCTACTTGTTCTAGTGATTCCTTTCTATCCTATCTCCTCCAACAGGTTGCCTCCTCTGTCATGCCCATGCTTTCACTTATTTTCCATCTCTTCTTGTTTACAGGTTTATTTTCTACTGCTCATTAAAATGCCCATTTCTCCCATGTGCTAAAAAAAAAAGACAGCCCTCAATTGATCCTTCCATCCCTGCTATCAGCCTGTTTTTCTGCTGCTCTTTGTAACTAAACTCCTTGAAATGGCTGTCTGCAATAAGTGCCACTTTTTTTCTCCTCTCACTCTCTTCTTAACCCTTTACAATCTAGCTTCCAACCTCATCATTCCACTGAAACTGCTTTCTCCAAAATTACTAATGATCTTCTAGTGGGTAAATCCAATAACCTTTCCCCAATCCTCATTCTCCTTGAACTTTCTGCAGGTTTGACATTTTTGATCACTCTCTCCTCCTTGATACTCTCCTCTCAAAATTTTTGGGACACCAGTCTCTCCTGGTTTTCCTCCCACCTATCTTACTGCTCTTGCTTTGTTTCTTTTACCAGATCCTCTTCCAGATCATGCCCTATAAATGTAAGTGTCCCTCAGGCTTCTGCCCTAGACCTTCTTCTCTTCTGTCTCTATGCTGTTGATTCTCAAAGTTACCTCTCTCTGCTGACCTACAATCTTGTATCTTCTATAGTCTTTCAGCATTTAGAAATGGATGTCCAATGTCAGACATCTTAAATTCAAAATGTCCAAAACAGAACTCAGTACCTTTCCTCCTAAACATAGCTCCCTTCCTACCTTCCCTATTACTGTAAAAGACAACACTCACTTCCCCAAACTCTCAAGTTCACCACCTGGGAATTGTTCTGGACTCCTCACTATTCCTCACTCACTTTCTTTCACCATGTCCAAATTGTTGCCAAGGCCAGTTGATTTAACCTTTGCTATATATTATGTATATGCCTCCTTCTCCCCTCTGATGCTCCTACCATGCTAGTGAAGGCCCTCAGCATCTCATGCCCAGCCTATTGCAATAGCCTGCTGTAATGTTAATGTAAGGTTAATGGTGGGTGGGGGAAAGAATTAAAGATCTTCACCTCCCATTAATAAGCCTCAGATACTTTTTGTTAATTTCTAATGAGATACTGGGTCATGAGGGTCATGTCCTCCAACTCTGAAAAGTGTATATATTCTCTGAGGTGAGGTTTTACTTTGGGGCTTATTTTTTTGGAAGAAGTTTCCTATGCCAGATGAGACTCTGAGGAGCCCCCAGCTTTGAAAACCCAGATGTTGGTGCTTCTCTCTTTGGCAACGATAAATGTGCTGTCTATGGTCAAACAGTTGGAAGCCCTGTCTGTTGGTCTTTCTGTTTATAATTTCTACTTGTAATTTCTGTTTGTATTTTCCCTGAAGTTCAGATTGCTGACTTTTCCCCCTGAACTAAGTGAATGATACATGTGCTTGATTAAAGTAGATTGTTGACCCCTCAAAAGTTGCCTTCCTTTTAGAAAAGCAGATCTAAGAACCTGTACAGCAGGCCCTCCTGTGTATGCCAGGGTCCTTGCTGTTACACCTACTAGTGGGTCAGCCTTTCTCAAATCTCTTCACCACTCTAATCCATCTTCCCCCTCCTCCTTCCCCTCCAATAAACTCCAGTGGCTCCCTATTTCCTCCAGGGTCAAATTTCAAATGCTCAATTTGTCATTCACAGCCCTTCATAGCCTAGCCCCCTCTTGCCTTTCCAGTATTCTCATACATTACTGCCAGACATGTACTTTTTAATCCATTGATACTGATCTCCTGGCTATTCCATGAACAAGATACTCTATCTCTCAACTCTGGCCATTTTCTCTGGCTGTCCTCCATTCCTGGAATGTTTTTTCCTCTCCCACTCTGACTTCCCTGGCTTCCTTTAAGTCCCTGATAAAACCTAACTTCTACAGGAAGCCTTCCTTAACTCCTCTCAATTCCAGTACCTTCCCTATGTTAATGATCTCCAATTTATCCAGTAGGAAGCATACTTTGTATATATTTGTTTGTGTGTTATCTTTCCCTGTTAGAGTGTAAGCTCCTTGAGGCCAGGGACTGTCTGTTGCCTATTTTTGGATCCCTAGTCCTTAGCACAATGCCTAGCACATAGGTTCTTAATAAGTGTTAATTGATTGATTGATTAGGTTAATTATCCAGCCAAGAGAGTTTAAATTATCCCAGAATATAATATCTGAATTCACCACCAGGTGGCACAGCATTCCAGACATTCTTTTCGAGGCTTCCAGGAGCATATTCTGGCCAGTCACTTTCTATAAGGGTTAACATCTTAACAGCCTGTGTGGTTCTTCTTACCCTGACTTTGGCACACTTGACTCAGAAGAGTCCCTTTTAAAAATCCAATTAAGACAGGACTCCTAATTTAGTTTAGGAGATGAAATGGAATATTGATCAAATATTAAAAGATGAAGTCTACTATTTTTAACTGACTTGTGGCTTTCACTCCATAGATATATTCTTTCTTGGGTCATTTCTCATGACAGTCATAGATTCAGACATTTAGAATGTTTTGATCATACAGTTTTTAATAACATGAAATTAAATGCAAAAGAAATAAATCAATTCTTCTCTTTGAACTCATGCCTCTTGTTCTTTGACATAAATAAGAAAATTTTGAATCCATATACCCACAGCTTATTAAAAAGAGAATATTCACCCTCCCTCCACCGTTATCTCAGATTCATGGATTAAGAAAAAGTGGAAAAGATGACATTTCCCTCAACTCACTAATCTTTAGGCAAATTGAAATCCTAGTAACTGCTAGACCTCAGTTGATTTGGGGTTATGTTTTGGGGAAAGTTCTAATTCTCGTTGCCCTGACTTCTACCACTTTCCAGTTAAGTTCACTATTCATGACACAGTACTGCCATCTCAGGGGAAGAAGGAAAAGTGTGAGGAGAAAAGAAAATACCAAGCATAATTATTGTCCTTTTTTTCACACTGTTGGAAAAAGGAGAGGGTCATCTTGATCTCAGATAGAGAGGGACAATCTTTTTCCTGTCTGCATCTCAGAAATATCCTAGCAAATTCTTTCCTTCCTCCCTTCCCTCCTTCCTTTCTTCCTTCCATCCCTCCCTTTTTACTTCCTCCCCTTCTCCCTTCCTTCTTCCCTCCCTTTCATCCTTTTTCTCTTAACCTTTCAATCTCTTGGTCTTTCAGTTTTTTTCTATCTCTCTCAGAATCATTTCCTTGTACTCAGAGGAAAATAATACTCTAAAGAGATAAAATGGCAAGTCAAATTCTCCCAGGCTACATTCTGAACAAAATAAAACAAAAACAACTAACAAAGTTCTTTAGTGATTTGTTCAAGGTCATGTAATAGATGGATTTAAACAAGGCTAAGCTAAGAAATTACTGACCTTGGTTTCAAATGCTTTCCCCATCTCTCATGCCAAGAAATCCCTCTCATATTGTTTCAGGTATCTCTGGAGAATGCAAGTGATAAGGGGTGAATTAATGCAATGTCTTTAGATCTGCAGAACTTTTCTTAAAGTGGAAGAGAATTATCAAGTCCTGACCCTTTAAATTCCTACATTTGGTGAGAAATACCTCTCCAAATGAGTGATTTTTGCAGTAAATCAGCATTCATGCTAGAAAAATGAAAAGACAGAGACCACACAAAATTTGTATGTCCAAAATGAATATAGTCTCTATCGCTAATGAATGTTTTAGGAGAATGAGAGACAAGGAATGCTCCAAGTTCTTGGGTCTGCATTTCGGAGTAGGCCTTTATTAGCTATGTGGGTGACTCCTATGTGAGAGTGACTTTAAGTGGGGCTAGACAAGAAGAGAGTAGTAGAATTAAATCGATTCCAAGATTTCCCTTTTCATAAGGGAAAGGTTCCATTTCCGACGTTTATTAGTTTTCCTGACTTCCCAGTGCAGTAATTGGTGAGGAGAAGCAAGGCATTAGCTGTTGTTCTTTCTCAAGTATTTCTGCTTTGGAATCATTTAAGTATAATAATTGATTGCGGTGGTAAAGGAGGGAGGAAAGGAAGGTAGGAGAGAGAGTCTGAATCATAGCATGACTGACTTTGAGCCTGTTCTCTTAGAGACAGGGGCCTTGGTTCTCATGTTCTGAGAAGCAAGAACAGAGGAACTTTCTGAGGACCCAGGGCTCAAATCCTGGTTCTTCCATTTAACACATGTATGGCTTTAAACTCAATCCCTTTTGATCTGTTTCTCAAACTCTATGAATCCTTGCATATATGGTGATTATTTCATAATGAACTTCTTTGGGGAAAAGAGAAAGAAAGAAAGAAGGAAGGAATGAAGGAAGGAAAGAAAGAAGGAAAGAAGGAAAGAAGGAAAGAAGGAAAGAAAGAATGAAGGAAGAAAGGAAGGGAGGAAGAAAGGGAGGAAGGAAGAGAGAAGGTATCATTAAGTTTGTTCAAGAACTGAATTTTTTATTTAATTTTTGGGTCTCTTGAGCCAGTCTCTGAACTTTACAGCCTACTATAACTGCCCTAAACAGGGTAATCATTCATTCAGGGTCTTTTGTTGAGTATCTCATACATTGCAGTAACTTGCATCTGAGTCAGGCCTGAAAATAACTGCTAATGTGTGCTTGTATGTTTGTATTTTCTAGTGAACAATTCAGTTTGTTTATATTCACAAAGTAAAGTTGGCACTAACAGTTAAAAAAATTCTAAATAACAAACATCCTTCAGGGAGGGGTCTGAGCCATCATAAACAGTATATGATTCAGTGAATTGCAGCACTCATAGTTTAGCTGGCCCTGCCACAAGGGTGGAGGAAGCATGAATTTTAAAGTGATTTTCTCTGTCAGAATATCCTGGAAACCAAAATAAAAGGGCAGTTTAGTGATTTCTAGTCCTGAGGGGAAATGGAGATCAGGAAAGGAGATATCACATTTAAGATGCTGTTTATCACAGCAGCTGAAGTGTAAAACCTTAAAATAATGACCCTGATTTATTTATGTACTTCAACGTGGGTAGCTAAGTGGTGTGGTGAAAAAAACACTGACATGGAGTTAGGAAGATGTGAGTTCAAATCTGGCCTCAATTGCTTACTAATTGTGTGACCCTGAGCAAGTTTCTTAACCTCTTTGAGGCTTGGTTTTCTCATCTGTAAAATGGGGATAATAATAGCACCTAACTTCCAGGGTTGTTGTGAGGATCAAATGAGATAAAATCTATAAAATGATTTGAAAACCTTAAAGCACTATATAATTGGTAGCTACTACTCTTACTATCATTAGATCTGTGATTTCATTAATATGGGTACTCCCTCCACGTACTCAGATCACAAACACCTCCTTACTTCAGTGGATGAACTTTATGAGTTACTGCAACCAAAATTTTTTCATTGTCTCCTTGCCAACATCTGTGCTCAACTAGAATTGGTCATAGACTAAGATCAATAAGCCCACACTTGAAGCTTCTCCATTTTGGTAGGATATGCCAAAGCTTAGGTTCACAACTTTTATGAGCCCAGGGATACCTCTGTGCTATGATGAGGCATAAGACCACAATATTAGTAAGGGTCAGCCACACAAAGAACGGGGGATAGGAAATGGACCGTGGTTTCATTGGTATAAGGAACTATACCAGTGAGGAAACTTCCCCTACCAAACAATGTAGATTGGCACCCTTACTGAAACCTATGACCTTAGAGAGTTATCTGGAGCAGTGGTATGAAATTTAAATAGAAATAGATCTCTGTAGGCCACACTTTGACTTAGAAAACCACAAGTTAACATTATCTATGTTGTATTATATTTTTATTTATTTTGTTAAATATTTCCCAGTTACATTTTAATCTGGTTCCTGCAGAATTCTGGAGGCTGAATGAGGCCCAACCAACTCCAGTTTGACACCTCTGGCCTAAGGCATTGAGATGCGAAGTTCAATAACTGACTTAGGGTGATAGAATCAATATGTGTCAGAGAAGCAAAATGAATTCAAGTCTTCCTGGCTCCAAGACCAACTCAGCATCCACCATGCCATGTCACCAAAGTCATCAAATCTTATGTGGTCCAACAAATGTCATTCCCTTCTAAGTAATTGTTTCTGGAACTCTTCTTTAGGAATTACCTTAACAGTCAGTTTGTAAACCACACAGGAAAATCAGTCTCTTTACTTTTATAGTCATGTAAAAGTAATGAGATGTAAGTTGAAAATCCAGGCCTCTATGGAAAAAACCTTGCAAAGCTATTTCCTTTCCTGCCAAGTAATTTCTCTCCAGGTTCCAGCAGCCCTTATGTGATCAATAGGGTGTTGGGACTGAGAGGAAGTGAAGAATAAATGATAAAGTTAAAACTGTTTTTTTTAAAAAAAATCCCTCTCTACTAATATAACTTTAAAATTGTGTTCAGATTCATTAACTTTTTTTTTTTTTTTGATGGGGGGGTGTGTGGTTTGCAGATTTCTTCTGACCTTTTGGATAAATTTCCTCATATCAGATCTTTCTCAAAGATCCCAATAAGTTCCTTTTCCTACCTGAGGCCTCACTGGGTTCCGTGTCTGTTTCTCTTTAATATATCCCCCCTTTACCCCATTTCCCCCTTCTTTGCATAGAGTACTTGGGCAGAATTTTTGCCAATGCTCCACCTACCAACCCCTTGGATTCTCTGCGTAGTCAGACCAGACTTGAGTGGGAGGCTCTAAATAAAGCCAAGAACTCCTGACTTCTTTGCTAACTAGGTCATACATATTCCCTGTTAGTGATTCTGTGTCCTCATTTCCCAAAGGATTTACCTAAATGTTGTTCTGTGTAGCAGAAAGAAACAGTGGCTTGAGCCCAAATATGCCTTTTTTTTTTTTTACTAGCCTGGTGAGTAAATTTCCCTGTCTTTTATTATCTTCTGTGAGATAATTTAACTTCTTAATGCAGTTGGAAAATGTGGTGCAAATGATACTGTAGTAAATGAAAGAACTTCATCAACTTCTAATTAGAAATTGAACCACTATGTGGGTCGCATAATAGAAGAGCCTGCTTTTGCTAATCTACAACCGAAATTGGTTTGGGGAAGAGTTCATTGAAAGGATAAGGTGAAGAGACTAATTAGATGCATTTTAAAATTTCTTCCTACCCTCTGGTCCCTGATTGGAATAGTGTTCTTTCCCCACGAACTAGAAATACAATTTACAGCCCACTGTACAATGCCGAAGGGAGGACCTCCACTTACAAAACCCTTTCTAAGTTCAGCCCCAATTGATCTTCCAAGACTATTCTGGTTAGAAGGCATGTCACTGTGTGGGTCTGAAGGAGGAGAGACTTCTTTCTTCTAGACTCATATGTAAATTCCTAGTGGAAATCTAATCTTACTTAATGACAAAAGTCTTAGAATAGAACGTTGCTTCCAGATTTCACTGCTTTGGAAAGGGGGAGAGGCATATCATAAAATCATAAGCCAAAAACGATCAGATCTACTCCATTTCTTGCTGTTAAGAACCATCCTGGACTGAAAGGTTTCATTTTTATTCTTAAAGTCTCCAGAGAAATGATTACTTTATCTCTCCATTTTCTGGCATATAATTAGTCCCGTAGGCCCTTAAATACTGAGTTTGTATTGTCCCAAGAGATTAAGAAAAAACGAACTAAGGTTTTATGTCACTGTTTAATTCAAGAGAAAGAAGGAGTGGGAAAATAGTGGAATCGCGCAGGAAATAATCTGGTTCTCCCAAATTGCCTACCCCAAATATCTTAAAATAATGTTTCTAAGTGAATTTTAGAGTGGCAGAAAAAAATTATAAGTTGGGGTCAAGAGTTGTCCAGTATAAGACAACTTGGGAGGTGGGTAGCAAAGCACAGATAAGATAGGTACTTACTGCCAAATCAACAGACAGCAAACCTTGGGGACAGCTGTATGGGCAACAACCTTAGCTTCCAGAGCTTTTGCCCATGGATGGTATGGGTGTCAGGTAGCTGATCATGGGAAGATTGAGAGGGAAGATTACAAGAAAGGGGAAGAAGTAGGGCTCTTCACTGGCATTGGACTCAAGACCCAGGCACATTGATCTGACTCTATCCCAGACTGTGGCAGAGGGGGAGAAGGAGGAACACTCCAGTGAGGGCAGTTAGAGAAGAATGAGGGCCCTTCTAGCTGTGGTCACTTTCAAGAGAGCGAAGTCCCTGGTTTTCATTACAGGGCAAAGAAACAAGCTGACACGTGCAACCCCCAGGGAGCAAGACTGTTTGTGATGGTAATGGTGCTGGAAGCCCTGGTTGTGGTTTGGGGGTGGAAAAAAATACCTGAGTTCACATAAAGACCAAGGTTTGAGCTGGAGCAGCAGTGAACACACCTGGCTTTGAATCACAGAATATTATAAGAACCAAAAAGTCAAAGACTCCCATATTGTGTTCAGAAAACAACAGCATGAGAAACCTGGAGCTTGCAGCATTATTCCCCACACTCCAGGAGCAGGGCCTGACCCTAACAGAAAGTTGACAGTCAAGAAATAGGTCATTCAAAATGTGTAAAAAACAGAGAAGGAATTCAACGATAGATAGCTACTATGGTAATAGAGAAGATCAAGGTTCAAACTCAAAAGACAAAACAGCTATTTTTTTTAAAGTTTCAAAGAAAAATGTAAAATGGCCACAATCCTAAAAAGAGTTCTTGGAAGCACTTAAAAGGACTTTAAAAATCAAATAAGAGAGACAGAGGAAAAAATTGAGAAAAGAAATGAGTAATGCAAGAAAATCAAGAAAATTATGAAAAAAAAAGTCAACCAACTGGAAAAAAAGAGATCCAAAAACTTATGGAAGATTATAACTCCTTAACAATTAAAATTGGGCAAAGGGAAATAAATGACTTCATAAGACACCAAGAAATAATAAAACAAAACCAAAAGAATGAAAAAAATAGAAGGGAATGGCGAATATTTTATTAGAAAAACAACTGACCTGGAAAATAGATTGAGGAGAGATAATATAAGAGTTGTTACAATACCTGAAAGTTCTGATAAAAAAGAAGAGTCTATATACTATACTTCAAGAAATTATTAAGGAAAAATGTTCTGAAGTTTTAGAACTACAGGGTAAAATAGAAATTGAAAAAAATCCACTGATCACTGCCTGAAAGAAAACCTAAAATGAAGAGTCACAGAAACGTTATAGCTAAATTTCAAAGTCCCCAGGCCAAGGAAAAAATATTATAATCAATTAAATATTATAAGCAATTAAAAAGAAACAACTTAAATTTTTTGGAGCTAGAGTCAGGAATACACAAGATTTAGCAGCTTCTACCTTAAAATACTGAAGGGGATGGAATATGATATTCCAAAGAACAAAAGAACTGGGTCTGCAGCCAAGAATAACCTATTGCAAAAAGCTGAATGGAATCCTGCAAGGGAGTAAATTGATATTTAAGGAACTAAAAGATTTCCAGGCATTCTTGAGGAAAAGACCAGAACTGAACAGAAAATTTAACTTACAAGAATCAAGAGAAACATAAGAAGGTAAACATAAAAGGCTAAGTAATAAGGTTAAACTATTTGCTTCTTATATGGAAAAATGGTATTTGTAACTCTTAAAAATGTTATCATTGCTAGAGTAGTTTGAAAGAGTATGTACATAGATAGAAGGTTGAGTTGATTGTGATGGGAAGACTCTAAAAAAATAAAAGTGGGTAGGGATAAGTAAAATGGAACAAATTATCTCATACTAAAGAAGTTTGAATGGAAGAACTGTTCCAAACTGTGGAGGGCAAGTAGTGTGGGAACCTGATTTTCATTAGAAGTAGGTTAAAGAGGAAATAGCATATACATCTAATAGGGTATAAAAGTCTTACGAACTTAAAGAGAAATAGGAGGGCAAGGGGACAGAGATAAAGGATAAACTCCTAGAAGGGTGTGCAGATCAGGGAGGTAGCAATCAGAAGTTAATTAGACTAGTGAGGAGGAGATAGAATAAGAAGAGAGAAAGGGAAGGATAAACAGTGAGGAAAAATAGGATTATGGGAAATACACCACTAGTAATTATATCTTGAAATGTGAATAGGATGAACTCACCCATAAAATGGAAATGGATGGAAGAATGGATCAAAAACCAACATTCTAAAATATGTTGTTTATAAGAAACACATTTAAAAATGAGAGACACACATAGAGTAAAAATAAAGGGCTGGAGTAGAATTTATTATGCTCCAGCTGATGGAAAAAAATAGCAGGGTAGCAATCATGACCTCAGACAAAGTCTAAGCTAAATTGAATTTAATTAAAAGAGATGAACAGGGAAACTACATTAAATTAAAAGTTACCATATATAATGAAGTAATATCAATTAAACATATACGCACCAAATGTTATAGCATCCAAAGGAAAAGTTAAATGAATTACAGGTGGAAAGAAATAGCAAAACCACAATAATGAGGAAGTTCAACTTTCCCCTCTCAGAAGTAGATAAATCTAATTTAAAAAAATAAATAAGAATAGTATCTTATATAAACTAGATATGATAGACATCTGGAAAGAACTGAATTGGAATAAAAAGGAATATGCAGAAATGAATTTTTCTCAGTGGCACATGACATCTTTTCAAAATTGACCATAATAGGGCAAAAAACTTCATAATGAAATACAGAAAAGCAGAAATGTTAATTGCATTCTTTTCAAATTTATAATGTAATTAAAATTATATTTAATAAAGGACTATAGAAACAAATTAAAAATTAAGTGGATACTAAATAATCCAATCTTAAACAATGAGTGGGTTAAAGAACAGTTGTAGAAATAAAAAATAATATTTAATGAGAATTAAAGAGAATACTAATTGTTAGATAATATACCAAAAGTTACAGGATGTATCAGAAGCAGTAATCAGAGGAAAAAAATATATGTCTAAATGCTTACATTAATAAAATAGAGAAAGAGCAGATCATTGAAGTGGGTATGCAATTTAAAAAACTAGAAAAAGAACAAACTAAAAATTCCCCAATTAAACACCAAATTGAAAATCCTAAAACTTCAATTAATAAATTGAATATAAGAAAGCCATTGAATTAATAAATAAAACTAGAAGCTTGTTTTATGAGAAAAATATAGATAAGCCATTGATGATTTTGATATAAATAAAAAAAAATCCAAATCACTAGTATCAAAAATGAAAAGGGTGAATACACCATTAATGAAGATGAAATCAAAGCAATTAGTAGGAGCAATTTTGTCCAATTATATGCCAGTACATTTAACAATTTAAGTGAAATAAAAGAACATTTACAAAAATACAAACCGCCCAGATTAGTTGAAGAGGAAATAGAATATCTATATAAGCCTATTTTAGAAAAAGAAATTAAACATTAAATGAGCTTCCTAAAGAAAAAAAAGACATCAGGACCAGATGTATTGATAAGTGAATTCTACCAAACATTTAAAGATCAACTAATTCCAATATTAAATAAATTATTTGGAATAATATGGAAAGGAGTAATACCAAACTCCTTCAGTGAAACAAATATGGTACTAATATTTAAACCAAAAACAATAAAAACAGAGAAAGAAAATTAAGGACCAATTTCACTAATGAATGTGTATGTAAATATCCTAAATAAAATACTAGCTATGAGACTATAATGATATATCGCAAAGATTATATAATGTGACCAAGTGGGATTTACACCAGAAATGGGTGGCTGGTCCACTATAAGGAACACTATTAACATAATTAATTACATCAATAACAATAGTAACAAAAATCAAATGATTATATGTCAATAGATGCAGAAAAAGCTTTTGACAAAATACACTATTCATTCCTATTAAAACTCTTGAAAGCATAGGTCTAAATGGATTTTTCCTTAAAATGATAAGAAGTACCTACCTAAAACCATGAGTAAGCATCATCTGTAACAGGAACACACTAGCAGCCTTCCCAAGATCAGAAGTGAAACAAAGCCCGTTATCACCAACTAGATACAGATCAATATCTTACACATTTATCAAGATAAGGTCAAAATGGATACATGGCCTAGACATAAAGGGAGATATTACACTTAACAGATTTGTGGATAGGAGAAGAATTTATGAATAAGCAAGAGATAGAGAATACTGTGATAGGTAAAATGTATAATTTTGATTATATTAAGTTAAAAAGTT